>NC_133619.1:650021202-650321202 GCF_048593235.1 Sminthopsis crassicaudata
GAACTAGGGAAGTAGCAAAGCTTTTTGAGTAAGGGCAGTGACATTGTTGGAGCTTTGATTTAGGGACCTAATTTCAGTGACTCTGTGGAGCAGGACAGGAGAGGGAGACAGCGCTAGGAGGTCATTGCAACAGCCCGAAGTGATAATGGTCCGGACTAAGATTGTGGCTGTGTTTGTGGGCAGGAAGTGAGAAAAACGGGCAATAAGCATTTATTAAGCACCTATTGAGTGCCAGGCAGTGGAGATAGAGACAGTCTCTGCTCTCAAAGACCTCATGGTCCAGTTGGGGAAGACAACATGGCAACAGCTGTGGACAAACGGGAGATAGGAAAAATAGATGTTCAATATTGGGAAAATTGCTCCGTGGTGTGAGGGCCCAGGGAAGATAACAATGGGTGCTTTGTGGAGGACGCAGTCCCTGCGGTTGGGTAGATGGCTCCAGGGGGATCAGCAGCAGCAGCCCGGGCTGGACTTTGGGAAGAGAAAAGTTGAGAATGAAAGCTTCAAGGACTCCAGGAGACATAATACTGGAAGGGTAACGCTAGGGCAGGCTCTCGTAGACTTGGCTCCTTCCGGAACTCTTGACATCAGTCAAGGCCAGGCCTGTGCCTGATGCCCTGGCCCTTTACCAGCAGGATTAAAGGCTGACCTCTGGCTCTGTAATGGTTCGGCCCACCGTACGGGACAGAAGGAGCGTTTGATGAGAGGTTCTCTCTCGTTTACCTATTTTAAAGTGGAAAACAGTGAGGATGGTATCAGGGTGGAGATAGTGGTTCTGACCACCACATCCTGGGCCAGCCCCCAATTCTCCTGCCTCCTCATCTTTGCTCACTTACAGCCAGCAGCTCTGGACTGGACTGAGGGCCCACCATGTTGCTCCCAGCCATTCCCCTACTCTGTCTCGGTAAGTTTGGGCCCAAGCTTGAGCAGTGGGAGGACGGTGAGAGAAGGTTCGTCGGCAGGTTCCGGGATGAAAGGGGCACGGAGACCCAGAGCGCGTCCTGGGCAGGCAGAGCTCAGCTCTCCAGCTCTGGCCCTGTGGGAGGATGGGAAGAGGCATGGAGGGCAGCTGTGGGCCGGAGGGCAAGACTCCGGCAATCGGACCTTCTCTTCTAGGGCTAGGTCTGGTCCAGGGGACAAAGGCACAGACGGGTAAGTGCTTCTCCTTGAACTTCCTCTGTCTCCCAGCTCGGCCTCAGAGCAAGCAGGGTGGCAGGACAGAGGTATGTGGGGTGAACGGATGGAGTGATTCTGGGAGAAGTCTGGGGAGCCAGGGCTGAAGGAGTCCATGAGGAGAGAGCAATCCCAGGCTCAGCTTCTCTCCCAGACCGCCCCCTTAGACCTCCCTCTGTGCCAGGCCCTTCTCTTGGGAGGTCTCTTGGGACAAGGTGTGGCCCTGGCCCCAGGGGCCCCTAGGGAATAGGAGATTGCAGCTGCTGAAGGCTGGAGATGGCAGAGCAGACAAAGTCTGAAGCAAGAAACTGATTCCTCCCTTGGGAGAAAGAGAGTCTTTGCTATGAGGGACTTAGGGCAGCGCCCACGGGCCAAAGGACCCGACAATCTGTACTGGGCCTGGGTCGTGTGAGGGCGAAGGGCTTTCTCGGCTGGGCCCATGGGCCAGGGCTGGCCACCAAGAGACTGCTTGCCTTTGATTTAGCCCTCAACCCTGATCTCCTGAGGCTTTGTGGCTTATTACTAGATCCTTTGTCCTAAGTCCCAATACCCACCTCTGTGGATTCTGGGGTCCTCATGTTCCTCATCTCTTTAATGCTATGGGAGAAAGGAGATTGCTTCTCCCCTTTAGTCCACATGAACTCAGGAAGAATTCCTCTTTCCTTGCAAACTCATGGCCTCTACTGGGGACAGCAAACCTTTCCACTGAGTCCTTTTCCTAACAGGAGAAATCTTGTCCTCCCTCCAGCTCAGCCTTTGCTGGGGAAGAGACACAAAGTGGTACTGTGGGAAGAACAAGGAATTTGGAGTTAGGGATCCTCAGTTTCCAGCCCCCTTTTGTCTTTTACCATTGGTATGACCTTGGGTAGATGTCTTCATTTGCAAAATAAGGGGACTGGCTTGGATGACCTTGGAGATGCCTTTTGGCTCTACATGGTGCATCCCAGGGGGCTTTTGTTTCCTGCTTTCCTTGTATTCTAGTTTCCTTGTCTGTCTGCCTCAAGGCTCTCCTCCCTCCCATCCATGACTCAGCCGCCAAAGTAATCTGACCATGTTCCTTGATGTACTCCAGTGGCTCCCATCACCTCCAAAATCAGGAAAATTCTGCTTGGCATCCAAAGCTCTTCATGCGCAGCCTTCCCCCAAGCTTTCCAACCTTTTTATGCCTTCCCAACCTTCCTCCAATCCACGTATTCTTTTACCCAACGACGTTAGACTCTGCTTTTCCTTTATTAAAACACTCCGTCTCCCCCTCTTGTTCTTTTCACCTCTTACTTCCTGTCCTCTCATTGTTTCTCCTTCCATGTCTCTTTCTCTCTCTTCTTTCTTTCTCAAACACTCTCTCCCAGGATCTCCTTCCAGGGTGTCCCTCTCAGCCCATCCACATCCTGTGGTGAAACCTGGGGGGGAGGTGATCTTCTGGTGCAGGAGGCCGCCAGGGTTATATGACTGGCTGGTGACCTTCAGTCTGCTGAAGGTGGGGGGGCCAAAGCCCTTAGAGAAGAAGGAGCTACAATTTTCTCAAGCCAACTTCTCCCTGAAGTGTCTGAATGTCCAGGACTCTGGGAACTACAGCTGCAATTATTACGAGACTACAGACTCAAATGTCACATTGGAATCCAGTGAGACCCTGGAGATCTGGGTGACAGGTGAGAGAGAGCAGGTGCAGGACTGGGCACAAGAGTAGGCTCTGGATTCTTGGGGGGAGAGGGTCAAAGTGATGAGGTTTGGGTTTTGGGGTTCCCTTTCATAGGGAACCAAATGATAAGATCTAGATTTAGGGAACCAAATGAGATTAGGGTTTCTGGTGGTCAGGGGGTTAAATGATAAGGTCTAGTGGCAGGTTCAGGGTTCAGGGAACCAAATGGAGAGGTTTGGCTCCCCAGCACCCCTTTGGGATTCGGCGCAAGAGTAGGGAGTTTTGGGGACTCCTTTCTGGCGGTGCAGAAGTTCTCTGTAAAAGAATTTACAGACCCGAAAACCTAGATTGATAAAAGGTTTATTATGGGGATTGGAAGTAAGGTTAGAAATCTTGACAGAGGCATAAAGTCTGGTTAGGGAAATAGGTGAGGGTAAAGAGAGGATGGCACTGGAAAAGAATATTATTCCAGCGGACAGAGGGGCTTCCTTGGCATAGAATGGCATCTTTAGAAGCTCTGCAAAGAGAGGATTTTAGATTGGCTCTTTTATAATCCGAGCTTTGGCTACAAGCTGAAGGGGGCTATGGGTGGAGTCCCAGGTTGGCTCAGATACTCCCTGGGTTTCAGCTTGAGCTGGAATTTGAGTAGAATTGAATGAGTTTTTTTAATTGAATAGGGTTGGAATTCTTTTAGCTCAGGACTGAACCAACCCCATCTAGATAACAGAATGAAGCTGTTTATTTTGTTTCCCTCACTGAGGCAGAGGCCAAGGAGCATCTCTCCTTCAAGGAGTTTTAGAGTTTAGGGGTCCCTTCTTCCAAAGAATAGTTTTGGAGAGGTCGGTGTGAGGGGCCCCTATGAGCCCCACGCAGGAAAGTGGGGGAGCCGCCCTGGCCAATGGGAAGGAGTGAGGATGGAGGCAGAGCAAACTTCACTCCCTGAGAATGAGCAAGGTGGGCGTTGTTCCTCCAGGAATCTCTCCAACCCTGTGGCACTGAGGTGGCGCCTGCCCACAAGGGAGGTCAGCCACAGAGCCTTGCTGCTGCCTTGGCAGAGGACACCCCCAGATCCTGCCACTGAGGCCTTTCTGATTGATCCCTGGGAACTCAGAGTGGGGGATGGGGCCGTGGAGGCACTTTTGCCTCTGACACTGCAGGGTTGGAGTAGGGGGTGAACTCCAGTAGTGTAATAGAAGATAAAAAAACCTATTTTTTTTAAAAGTTAAGTTCCCAGTGAGGCAGGAAAGGCAGAGAGGCTGGGAATAAAAGGAGTGGCCAGGGGAATCTCCCCGAGGCCCCCTAACTCCTTTGAGACTTGGAGGGCTCTGGTCTCTGCTTGCCCCCGCAGACAGCCTTCCCAAGCCCTCTCTCTCAGCCCGGCCCAGTTCCAAGGTAACCTCGGGGGACAATGTGACCCTCCTGTGTCAGGGGCCATCCCGAGGTGTGGAGTTTGCCCTGTACAAGGATGGAGAGGAGATGCCTGTGAGCACCCGTGAGCCCAGCCAGCATGGGGCAGAGTTCCCCTTGATCCACATCAACATCAACCAGACTGGAAAGTATAGGTGCTGCTATCTCCTTGGGAGACAGAGCCCTGTCCTGGCCCCGCCCAGTGATCCCCTGGAGCTTATAATACAAGGTGAGGGCCGGATGCCTGAAAGTCCAGCTCAAGAATGACTGTAGTTGTCCCTTCTCCCTAAACTCTTAATCCGCAGAACTGGGCAGATAGCCCCAGGAATCCCTTTGGCTCTCACGTGGAGACTCAGAAATAGAGTAAGGGAAGAGCCTGCCTTTCCCCAGACTTTCAGGGCCATTGGGATCATGCTTGAGAGCTGGGCGGGGGGCTTGGCTTTCCGAATCTTCACTCCTGTGATCTTCCTTTTCCATTACATTTTCCAGAGGAGCAGAATGAAAGTCTTCTCACCAGAGGTAAGGGTCCTTGAGATGGGGAGAGGGGTCAATAACCCCCTTGGATCTGAGCTTAGGGAGGGATCCTTTATGAGAGGTCAGCAGAGCCTGATGACTGTTTTTACTTTTCTCCTCCTCCAATTACAGAAAACAAAACCATCCTCATCACTGCCCTCAGCTGTGCTTCTATCCTCTTCCTCTTCTTTACCTTTAGGAGTCATTGCCACACTCAGAATGGTGAGTTTGGGGAGAAAAGGAGTGAAACTCTAGGGAGTCGAGGGATTCAGTAGCATGGGGACCACTGGGACCTCAGTTTCTTCAGCTGTGAAAGTGGGGGCCAACCTGAAGTCAACTGTAAGGTGCCTTCCAGCTCTAAATCACAGGCTGGTGACGGACCCAGGTCTCCCTCTTTCTCTCTCATCAGTGATTTCACATGGAGAGACCTCCAGAAGGTAGGGAGCTTCGGCTCATCTTCCCTTGCCTCCTTTGTCTAGTGTGATCTTAGATCTTCTATGATTCTATTGGGGAGAAAAGGATGAGTGATACTCCCAGGATGACCCAGTCCTCTTTTCTCCTCATAGATTCCCAAGATGCCTCAGTTGTACTTGGCTTGTCTGCTTCTCTTCTAAATCTGGAGCTCCCCAAGATGAGACTGAGTGTAAGTGACTGAGGCAGGTGGCAGGGCAGGGATCCTGGCTATGTCCTTGGGAAGGCCTGATCTCAGAGTCCCCAACTGACAGAGCCTTCTCTCCAATCCAGATGCCCGGGTTGCCAAATGCAGACACTCGAGAACATCTGTGAGTTATTCTCATCTCCCTTTGGGAGGGGACCCTGTCTCCTCCTGGGTCTCAGCCTCATCTCTCCCATTCCACTCCCCTCCACCTCAGCCTTTGATCTTTGGTTTCATCCACTTCTGAGTAAATACCCATCATTTTTTTTTCTTTCTTCCTTTGACTGATACTGGCTAATCACTCCTGATTTAGGTTCCTGAGACTGAAGACCCTGAGGGACTGACCTATGTCCAGTTGAATCCAGAAGCCCTGAAGGAACAGCGGAAAGCCCCTGGGAAGATGTGTCCTGATCCAACAATGTATGCTACTCTGCAATGATGAACAAGAACTTCTTGTTCTGTGTTTTTCCTTTCGATCCTTTGCTAGATAATCATCCATGTTCTCTTTCCTCAATATGGATACTTCTTGGGTTCTGTTTGGGTTTTCTCTTCCCACACACTTCTGATGATTTCATCACTTCCTCTGGGCTTCATCACCATAATCTAGAATAGAGGCCCTAGTCTCTCCTCTGAGCTCTAGACCCACATCACTAGTAGCTGATCAAAAATTTCCATTTGGATGCCCTACAGGCTTTTCCAACTCTACTGTTCTAAGTAGAACTTTTTTGCTTTTTCCCTCTCCAAACCTCTACAACCCTTTCCTTTTACAAACTTCCCACTTTCTATTAAAGGCACCAATAGTCTTGTGGTCACCAGGGTCACAACTTTGAAGTTATCCTTAAATTCTCTTTCTGCTGATTCACAGTCCTTTGCCAGTTCTTTTCAATCCTCCCATCTTGCTCATCTAGTCCCCTTTCTTTGCTCACATTGTCACTTTTCCAGGCCTTTGTCACCTCTCTCCTCAACTATTTCAATAGTCTATTAATTGAGGTTTATGGGTCTGTCTTCTCTCCTTTCCAATCCATCCTCCAGAAAGCTGTGAAGTGAAATTTCCTAAAGCTCATGTATGACCTAGTTGATATTCTGTCCAGGAGGCTTTTATGTTTCCCTCTTATTTTTGGAATCAAATATAACTTCTCCAGTTGGGCATTTAAAGCCTTACACTGGCTAACTCCAGCCTGGCTTTCTAGACTCACTCTCTCTCCATTCCAAACAAACTGACCAGTCCGTTCCTCAAAACTAAGAGCTGATCTTCCATATCTAAGCCCTTCTCCACTGCCTTCCCACTCTTGGAATGGGGTTTCTTGGAGTCTCTCCAAGTATATCCCCTTATAGGTGACCTTTCCAGATTCTTCAAAACTGAGTGTCCTTCCCTATTTTTCTTAGTCATCATCGATGTTTTTCTTTTTTAAATACCGAATTTAACTAAGACCAATAAATGAACACTTCTATATAAAGACACAGAAAGTGTTTGGAATTTAATGGATGTGTTGGGGGAGTGACATGTTTTGTCCATGGGACTTAGGAACTTGTGTTTTAGGACTGTCACTTGAGTGGGGGATGGATTGCAGGGGAAGATTCCTGAGGCAGGCAGCCACTACTGCAATAGTCCAGATATGAGATGATGATGGTCTGCCCTAGGGTGCTAGAAGTGTCAAAGGAAAGAAAAAATCACATTTGATAGGCACTACAAAGGTTCAATTGACAGGTCTTGTCACAGTATTAGATATGGGGAGAGTGTAAGATCGTGAGGAATCTAGGATGAGTCCTCCATTGTGAATCCAGGGTCTGTGATGATGGTGATGCCCTCTACAGTCACAGAGAAGTGAGAAAGAAGGGGAGGTTTTTGGAGAAAGATAATGAGAGCTGCTTGGTCATAATGAGTTTAAGACGTCTACTGCACATCTAATTAGAGATAGGAGATTTGAGGTTAGCAGAGAGACTGGGGTAGGAAAGGTAGATCTGTCAGATGGCAACCAAATCCTTGCGAGCAGATGAGTCATCGAGTGATATGGTATAGAAGGTGAAGAGAAGAGAGCTCAGGATAGTCTGGTGAGTCACCTGTGGTTAGAGGGTGTGACCTGGAGAAAGATGGAGCACAGGCGCCAGAGAAGTGGTCAGATAGGTAAGAGGAAAACCCAGAAAGGAGACTGCAAGAAGACTGGAAAGGTGATGTGGGGTGGGGCGCATGACAGTGTATTAATGCCAAATACAGGATTGTATATTTTTTCCTGGAAGTGATAGGGAGCCACAGGGGTTTGTTTATTAGGTATGTGGAGTGGGGTGATGTAATCAGACTTGAGATTTCAAATCAGTAGGACTTGGAAGCAAATTAGATATGGAAGGGAAAGTGAAGGGAGAGTTGTGAGCCTGGGTGAGTAGGAGGATGGTGGTACCTTGGACAGCAACAAGATGGCAGGACTTTGCTGTGTGTGTGTGTGTGTGTGTGTGTGTGTGTGTGTGTGTGTGTGTGTGTGTGTGTGTGTCTGTGTGTCTGTGTGTCTCTGTGTGTGTGTGTGGCAGGTTTGGACCTGTTGATTTCAATTTGCCTATGGGGCATCCAGTTTATCCAATTTAATATATTTAATAGACAATGGGAGAGTGGAGTCCGCAGGGGCTGGACAAATAAAATGAGTTCATGAGAGTTGATGGGATCACCACATGAAACAGTAGAGGGAGACGTGAAGAGGATCCAAGGAAGAGCCCTAGGGAAACTTTATGGCTAATAGATGTGACCTGGATGAAAATCCAGAAAAGGAGACAAAAAGGAGAAGCACTTGAATGGGTACACAAAGATCCCAGGTTCAGGAAATCCTAAAGAGGAAAACAAAGACAAAAGGGGGTTGAAGAAAGGTTAAGAAAGATAAATGTTGAGGAAAGAGCAGTAGATGTGGTAGCCAGGAGATCTTTGGTAACTTTGGAAGGAGCAGTTTCAATGGGGACCAAAAGTTAGACTGTGGAGAATTAAAAAGAAATGGAGAAGGAAAAAAGTGAAAAACAAGAATCGTAGAAGATCTTTTCAGATCATTTAGTTATGAAAAGGAGGAGAGATATAGAATGATAACAGGCATGCTGAGGATGGTGGAGACATGTATGTGTTTGTAGGTAATGAGGATGGAGCCATTTAACAGAGAAACTGAAGAATGGAGAGAGAGATGATAGAGGGAGATTCTCAGCTGGATACAACAAAAGAGAATGGGATTGGTTGTGCTTAAAGAGGGGTTTGCTCTGGCAAAAAGAAGGGTCAAGTTTGTTTTTTTTTGGACTGGGAACAAAAGAAGAGAAGATAAAAATTGAAAACCAATACTATATTGAAAAAGTCTGACAATAAATGCAACATGCTACACTCTGTCCCTCTCACATTGTCAAAGGAGTGGAATGTGGGGATTTCTCATCATTTCTCTTTTTTGGAGCCATTCTTGTTCTTTGTAATTCTGATATATTCAGTTTGGACAGTTTTGCGTCTTTTCTTTCCAATTACATCGTATGGTTGTAGAGTTGTATAGCTAGGTAGTATAATGGATAGAGTTTTGGTTCTAAAGTCAGGAAGATCTGAATTCAAATTTAGCCCCAGACCTTTATTAGTTGTGTGACATGAGGCAAATCATATTACATCTTTTCTCAAAAGTTTCCTTAATTGTGAATGGGGATCATAATAAACTCCTACCTTGTGGGGTTGTTGTGAGAATCAGATAGGATAGTAATTGTAAAAATGTTTATCACAGTGCCTGGCACATAGTAGGGGCTGTATAAATGCTTATTTCCTCTTTCTCCTTCTCTCCTTCTCAAATACACATTTTTTACCATTTTTTATATCACAGTAAAAAGTCATTATATTTATGCATTAACATTTTCTAACCATTCCCAAATCAATACTACTTTGTTTCTAATACTTTGCTATTATAAAAGAGCTTTGCAGCTATAACTATGGAAAGGGAGCTTTCTTCCTATAAGTGATTTCTTTGGAGCATGATAAACCTATAGTAACATCTCTGGGTTGCAGGGTATGGACATTTTAGTTACATCATTTACATAATTCCAAATGACCTTCATTGACTATTGAGGGGTTAGGTCTTTTGCTAACTTATCCAATTTGCTGAGTGTAAGATGAAATCCCAGGGCTCTTTTGAATTGCATTTCTCTTATTGTTAATGATTTGGAACTTTCATTTGTATGATTTCAATAGGCTACAGTATTTCTTTTGAAGATTTTTTTTTGTTTCTATGGTTTCATCACTCACCAATTGGGGAATGATTTTTGGGAAGGAATATATGCCTATGTGTAAATATACACTTATATGTATAATAAATTTCGATA
Organism: Sminthopsis crassicaudata; assembly: GCF_048593235.1. NCBI lineage: Eukaryota > Metazoa > Chordata > Mammalia > Dasyuromorphia > Dasyuridae > Sminthopsis > Sminthopsis crassicaudata. Next base: position 650,030,907 of record NC_133619.1, read on the forward strand.
TACTTCTGTGCTTTTGTTCATTTGGATGTATGCATACATGTATAATGTAATATGTTACTTGTCTATCTATTTTGTATACTGAATCCTTGTCTGAGAAATTTCTTTCAAATATTTTTTCCCTTTTTATATTTCTTTTTTATTTTAGATGCATTATTTTTATTTATGAAGAAAGTTTTCAGTTTCATGTAAACAATTATCTATTTTATGTTCTTTAATTACTTCTATCTCTTGTTTAGTTAAGAATGTACCTCTTATCCAGAGCTTTAAAAAGTATATGAACCATTTCTCTCCTAATTATTATTATAGTATGATTACATTTAATTGTCTATTTAGAATTTATTAGGGAATGTAGTACAAAATGTTTATATAAGTTTAGTTTCTACCATCTATTTTCTAGTTTTTCTAGCACCAATTAAAAAAATCAAACAAGTATTCTCTTCTAAGTAATTAATTATTGGTTCCACTGAATACTTGGCTAGTGAGTTTTATTCTTTTTTGTTCTCTTGTAAAATTATTTTCTGTAAGACTGATTTAATTGTATTTGATAACCAGTACCAAATTTTTTGATGACTATGGATTTATAATACAATTTAAAACCTGGGAAGTGTATTTTTCTTCATTTCCATCTTTTTCATTATTTTCTATAATATTATAGATCTTATTATAGATTCTATAATATTATAGATGAATTTTGTTACTATTTTTATCAAGTTCTATAAAGCATTCTTTGGATGTTTTGATTGGCATAGCATTAGAACTGTATCCTAACATTAATAGGATTTCTGCAAGCACTGAATCTTTTCCTTCAGCTGTTCAAGTTCTTAACTTTTTAAAAAAGATAATTTTTTAATTGAAACTGTACAATTCCTTTGTGGGTTTTGCTAGGTTGATCTCTAGATAATTTATGCACTTTGTAGTTATTTTGAATGTAATTTCGTTGTCTGCTTTACAAGTAATTACAAGAAATTACAAGTAAATTACTTGTCTACTATTGCCTCTTGCATTATGTCAAAATGTGGATTTTTTGTCGATTAATTTTGAAACCTGAAGTTTTGCTGAAACTATTGTTTCAATTAGTATCCCTGCTGGGTTCCTAATACATATGTGTTTACAAAAATCATCCAGGCATCAGTAATAGAGATAGTTTTAGCTGTTTTTTGTCTGTTTACAGCTTTAATTTCTTTCTGTTGTCTTATTTCCATTGTTAGCATTTCTGGAATTGTATCAAATAGCAGAATGGAGAAATGAGCATTCTTTCTTTCTTTTTTTTTTTTTTTTTTTTTGGTGAAGCTACTCTTTGTCAATGTTTTGTAGATTTTTTTTTTTTGTTTTAGTTTGTCAAAGGCTTTACCTACATCTATTGAAATAATTATATGGTTTTGGATATTTTAAAGATAATAAATTATGTTGCTTCCCTCCTTCCCCACCATATCGAATCTCTCCTGAAACACTGGTATAAATCCAACTCACTCACAATGAAAGATTTCTTAGTTCTTTTGTGTAGACTTATAGGATTTTAGTTAAACAAAATTGAAGCAGTAGTTATTCACAATATTTATCCATGTTCTCCTTCTGTGGTTTATCCTTCTTCCATTTAAGGATTAGGATATATTTGTCTCATTAAAGAATCTGATAATGTGCTTTCTTTCTCAGTTTTTGACAATAATTTTGCGTAGTATTATTCTTTTTTTTTAAATTTTATTTACTTAGGTGTGGCATTCAGTATTAAAGACTTACCTAGAATCACACACCTTGTTAGAGTTCAATATCGGAGGCCAAATTTCAACTCAGCTCCTCCTGAATTCAGGCCAGCACTCTATCCACTGTACCATCTATCTGCCCTTGCATAGTATTATTCTTTAAAATTTTGCCAGTCATCGTCCCTGAATCCACTAGGATTTTTAAAAATGTAATAGTTCTTTTTTGGGTAGTTTACTTCTTTCTACTGCTAGTAGATTATTTAAAATGTCTGTCTGGTCTTCATTATATTTGATTATTTTATAATTTGGAAGGTATTTCTGTATTTTTGTGTGTATTCTTTGTTTTTTTTTTTTTTTTTAATCATCCATACCTAGAAGGTCTTATTTTTTGGTCATGATGTCATCTGGATTATTTGTTAATTTATGGACTTGATTTTTTTGTCCTTTTTTCCCCCTGACAATTAGGGTTAGTCGACTTGGCCAGGATCACATAGCTAGGAATCTTTAAGTGTCTGAAACCAGATTTGGACTCAGGTCCTCTTGGACTTCAGGGCTGGTGCTCTATCCACCTAGCTGCCCCCCCATTTTTGTCCTTTTAATCAAATTTTTGAATTTTGTTAGTCTTTTCAGACTGTCAACACTTAGTTTTTCTTATCATGTATGTAATATTTTTTAGTTTACCCATTTCTCCTCCAAATTATATCTCTGATTTTGTAATTATTTTAGTTTTGTTTATTTGTGACAAATTTTTAAAAATGCATATCAATTCCTTAGTGTCCTCTTTATCTACTTTGTTAATATATGCTTTTAGGATATAATTTCTCCCCTAAAGACTGCTTTCATGGCGTTCTAGAAATTTTGGTGTGCTTCTCCCTTTTCTTCTCCCTCTCCCTTTCCCTTTCCACTCCTTCCTCTCTCTTCCTCTTTCTTCCTCTACCTCTTCCTCTCCCTCTCCTTTTCTTTTTCTCTGCCATTCAGAAAGTCTCCATGGATTAACCTTTTCTACCGTCAAACATGGGCTGCTTGAGTCTCAAACCTGGGGAATGACAGGAACAAATCCTAGTTGCAGCCTAGGAGCTGGCTGATGACTGGGGCCTTCTACTGAATTTTAGCTATGGCTACTCTTTAATTGGGAATGGATACATGAACTACTGAAACATTTTTCTATTGGTGGTTTATCTTATTTATCAGCCATTTAAGAATACACATATGTTATTTGTTATTATAATACCCGCAAATGTTCATCTTATTATCGAAAATGAAATTGTACTAAAATGAATCTCTCAAAACAGTTCAATCACAAAATGGAGGCTTAATACAAAGTAGCTTCTGTCATGCTATGTTGACAAACTATCTTATTAAGGCAATGAAGCATTCTTACTGAATTATCAGTTATTCTAAATTGATAAAGTCCTATTTTATTAAGGTGTTAAAACATTCTCTTTACACTAAGTATCTAATTCTTCCTCTCTCTCTCTCTCTCTCTCTCTCTCTCTCTCTCTCTCTCTCTCTCTCTCTCTCTCTCCCTCTCATTCTCTCTCTCCCTCTCATTCTCTCTCTTCTCTCTCTCTCTCTCTCTCTCTCTCCTTCTCTCTCCTCTTCTCTCTCTCCTTCCTCTCTCTCTCTCTCTCTCTCTCTCTCTCTCTCTCTCTCTCTCTCTCTCTCTCTCTCTCCTTCCTCTCTCTCCCTCTCTCTCTCTCCCTCTCTCCCTCTCCCTCTCATTCTCTCTCCCTCTCATTCTCTCTCTCTCTCTCTCTCTCTCTCTCTCTCTCTCTCTCTCTCTCTCTCTCTCTCTCTCTCTCTCTCTCTCTTCTTTCTCTCTCTCTCTCTCTCCCTTCCTTTCTAACCCTTTAATGGCTTCTCTGGTGAAATTTCCTTTTTCTTTGAAGATGATCCCCTTGTTCTCAGCTTATGCATCAATCACATTCTCCTCCACAAGTACCCATGATTGAAACAAACTTTTATGAAATGCGCTTTGTGCTAAGCACTGGAAATACAAGTAGTCAAGATGGAGCCTTTCTGTTCTCAAGAAGCTCACATTCTATCTAAAGAGGAAGGTGGCACATTTGAGTAATTTCTGTCATGAGCCAGGTGCATTGGTCCCAAGATATATCAAGCTTCAGCTTGATGGGCTACCCTGCTTAGTGTAGTGCCTGACCCATAGTAGACTCTTAAAAGAAGTTTATTGATTGATGGGCAATTAATTGGCAGTTGGCAAGGAAATTCTAATATAATCTCATGATACATTTTATAAGTTTGCAAGATTCATTTAAAAACTTATCAGGGCATATCATAGTTCTCTCTATTTGTTTTGTTGGCTTTGCTGATTCTGGTCTGCATTAGTTTTTGTTATTCTCTATGTTCATCACATTTTTCACTTCTTAGGGCACAGTTATATTAGTTATATCCACAATTTTTTAAACCATTTCTTAATTCATGGAATTTCCTCTGTTTTTGATTCTTCTCTCACACAGTATTTATATATACATATATATATATATTTTTTTTTTTCTTGTAAGTGGCCTCTTTGGAGTATAATATCTCTAGGTAAATGAATATTGACAGTTTTAGTCACTGTATTTGCATAATTCCAATTTGCTTTCCAAAATATTTGTACTAATTCCCAGTTCTAATGTCTTTTGTTTTTATACACACACATGTAAACACATATATCCATGTGTGTATACTCATGCATCTTAGATACCAAACCTATATAATAAATACTACACACTGTTTTCAAAGCTACTCAGCTTTTTTTTTTTTTTTTTTTTTTTTTTTTTTTTTTTTTGTTGAAGCAATTGGGGTTAAATGACTTGCCCAGGATCACACAGCCAGGAAGTGTCAAGTGTCTGAGATCAGATCTGAACTCAGGTCCTCCTGACTTCAGGTCTGCTGCTCTATTTACTGGGCCACCTAGCTGCCTGCTTTGTTGTTTTGCTCTTTTCTGTGCACTTTTTTCCTTTTTCCCCCTTCCCTCGCCCTCACTACTCTAAAGAAGGCTACAACTTGTAAAGTCTGGAGTAGCTCTCTGAAGGACCTCAGGATCATCCCGAGTCCTTGGTCTAAGTGGAGGAGTGAAGGAGGCAGGAGAGTCACCACGTGGCTGGTCGAAGATGGAATCTGGGGTCTGGGGTCTGGAGCCTGAAGTCTTCTCTGAGAGCTGTGGCTGAGAGAGAGAATTCTGTGTCTGAGACTCCCTTTAAATACTTCAGTACAATTACGTCACTACCTCACACTGAGCATGTGCAACCACACTGAGCATCTGCAGCTACAGAACATTACATCACCATATTACCCTAGTACAAGCCAACTAGATTGATTACACATTATCTCACATTGAGTAGGTACTTAACTATAACTACCCTGCTGTCCTAGATTTAAGTACAGCTTTTCAGAGTTCCTGCTCTCTACAATAACTAAATATGGAAATATATACTTATATAGATATCTATAAACATACGGACATATATACATATATAGTCATATATACATATATAGGTGCTCATAAACATATATAAAAGGCTGTACTATGATAATTACCTATTATTTGTTTCGCCAAAGATGGATAACATCTTTCTTCATAAGTCAAGTTTTTCCATGTTTTCCAAATTAATCAATTCAACATTTCCTATACCACAGCAGTATTCCAACCCAACTATATCCTATATGAGTGATTATTCATGAAATTTTTTCTTTCACACATAATTTTCTGCATTCCTTCTCTTCTTGGCTATTAGGTTTTATTTGTACAAGAAAATTTTAATTTAAAATAATCAAAAATTTCCTTTTTAATAAAACACTTCAACAACCTTATAATATAGTGAAAGGTCTGATATAGCTAAATCTACTTTTTAAAATATATCTTTTATCCCTGGTTTCTTTGAAGTTCCTGATCTTTTTTTTTTTTTTTTCCACATTTTTTTCTAATTCTGAAACAATTTTACAATGATTTAATTAGGATGACATTGAGTAAATAGATTACTAGGGGAAATTATAATTTTAAAAATCATATTGGCTTTGGCTACCCATGATCAATAAATATGATTTTAATTATTTAGACCTAAGTTTTTTTGTAAAAAAAGGTTTTTTTTTTAATTTCAACATAGTTATTGTATCTATTTTGGCAGGCATGAACTCAGGTATTTTTTAATGTGTATTTTACGTGGTCTAAAACAATATTGAATAATCTTGCTGCTGACACATATTATAGTTTCTCTATTTTTCACTTTTGACTTCAACTTTATCTGAGATCATGATTAATACCCCTGCTTTTTACATACTAAACTCTGCTCCTGTCCTTTATTTTAGATAGAGGTATGTCTCATTTTTATAATGTTTCCTGAAAGCAGCACATTGTTGAATTCAACTTTAAAATATGCTATCCATTTCCATTTTGTGTGTAAATTCATCTTATTCACATTCTAAATTACAATTAATTGTTGTGTATTTTCCTGTTTCCTGTTTTTCCTCTCCAGTCATTTCAACCTATTTACCTTATTCTTCCTTACTCCTCTGCTTTATTTCTACCCATCATTTTGTGCCTTCTTCAAAGAAAATCCAGCAGGAAATGTAAGTATTTTACAAGGTCATCTAGTGAAAGGTGTATTATGAAATAATTTTCAGTTGGATATATCACAATCCAGTGTATTCTTGGAAAGAAGGATTGATGGAATTGAGACAAATTTTTTTCCAATTTTTCCTCAGGGGAAAATGAAACTTTGAGCAGTTTGTCAAGGGGTAGTCTTTAGTGTTCCTAAAGACATTTTGTCAATAGAATTCCAAACCCCTTTCTTTAGATGGTTGCTTCAGAGTTTTAAAAAATGTTTTATTTAATTTTAAATTTATGAAATAAAATAAGCATTTCTATAATATAGTACAATAGAAAATAATAATAGCATATGAAACTGCAAATCTATTAAGCACAACTTGCTATCCCTTTTAAATATATAATTGTATAAATATATATTACATGAGTATATATGTGACTGTATAAATATATTTATAATTATATTTAATACTATATATATGATATTTACATAAACATAAAATATGATAAAATAATAATAGGTAAATTTTTTTTCCCTTCTGCCCCACTCTAGAAATGGCTACCATTAGTCACATATATACATACAAAATCATTCTATACATGCTTCTCCTTAGCAGTTCTTTCTCTGGATATAAATAGACTCTTCTTTCCTATGTTCTTTGTAGCTAATTTAATTATTGAAAATAGTCAGTTCCCTTCAGAAGACCTTTGTACTCCAGGTACATTTATTCCATTAAAACTTACAGAGCCCAGTTTAACCACAAATTATACTCTAAGACATGTTTGAAAGACACTTGGAGACTTGAATTCCTTGACTCTCCACCCAATCCCTGCTAATTCCCTACCTCTGATTTTTAAAGGCTACATCAGGTTTATTTTTCTTTAGCCTAAAACACTCACTTGTCCATCTCTCCTAGATGCCCTGTGCATAGAGATTTAGTTTTGGAAGAAGACTCAACATACTGTATTTCCTGTCTTCTTTTGGCATGTTAGAGAAATTCTTGTGAAAGATGGCTCATCTCCCAAGCTCATATTGCTCTTCTCCATGCTTTCTCCACTTCTGGGGATGCTTCTCTCATGTTTGTCTTTAGTGTCCCTTCATCCCTGAGTAAAAGACATTTCCTGGTATCATCGTCGGGCTTCATTCCTCTTCCCCAAAGCTTCTCTTCTTCATATCTCCTGAAACACACAGAGTCAGGATATGACACTCAATGAAGAAAGCAGAGCTTTTTGTATACATGTTGTTAGAACAGTAGCCTGAAGGGAAGGAGTGAGCTGCAACTTGACTCAGAGACTTAGGATGTGGTGAGACCTCAGAACAGTATTGTGACCCAGACCTGAGTATGATCAGATGTTCTACCTATGGGGAACAACTCAAGACAACAAGAATTCTGAGCCTCCCAGGTCCCTACACAGCTTCCCACCCCTGCATCTCCTTTATCCTCAGGCCAGATACCCAACTTGAGTTCTTCAATTGGAGACCTCAGAATGAACTAGCTCTCTAAACAAAACAATCCTGGAATCAATTCCCATATCCTGGCCTAAACTTTCAGAGAGACTCCCACAGTATAGATTTAATTCACAGAACAAGAGCATAATCATACCCAACCTGACATAGCTGCCAGCCCAGATGTTGATGAGTAAGTCTAAAATGATCGTGATGGGCAGTCCATGAACCAACTTTTCGCTGTATTATAGAGGCAGAGGGATCAGAGCCTTAGAAAAAAATTAAAAAAATTAAAAAAAATATAGCTTAGAAAGGTATAGTTAAAAAAAATAGACACCCAATTGTTGCCATAGCAAATGTCTGATTTTTAAAAAAGAGACCTTAACCCTTTTCCAGGTACAATTGTTTCTTTTTCTTTTTCTTTTTCTTTTCTTTTCTTTTTTTTTTTTTGAGGCTGGGGTTAAGTGACTTGCCCAGGGTCACACAGCTAGGAAGTGTTAAGTGTCTGAGATCAGATTTGAACTCGGGTCCTTCTGAATTCAAGGCTGGTACTCTATCCACTGCGCCACCTAGCTGCCCCCAGGTGCAATTGTTTCAAGCACTTTGCTGATAATTTGAGTGATTTTGAGAGAGTAGTTTTTACTAAACTATTATACATAGTCAATAAGCAAGGAAACCAACAAGCCTCCCTGAGAAAATTACCGTGTGCCTGGAACACTTATAGGATGCTGCTGCACTCTCAGTTTCTTAAGTTTATGAAATGTTTGATTTTCGTTTGCGTCTTTACTATTTAGCATACATAGTACCTGGCACATGAAATTCCTTTGAGGTAATGAGATGGGATAGAATAAGAGAGTTAGGAGAAAGAAGGGAAATTCAGTTTCAGCCTGAGACAAGGCATTGGGTGGAGAGGAAAATAAAAACTGCAATGGATTTTAAATACTCTGTACTCTCAGGAGGAAGCAGTAGACAGAATCTGCTTTGAGTTTTTAAATTTTATACTAACCTCAGCTACGGTTTCTCTGCTGTACGTGGCTGTGGCTAGGTCTTGTTGGTTTCTTTTTCTATAAATGAGGATACCTTAGTTACAACTTGAGGTCTGGATAAGGGAAGTGGTTTATACACCTTAAAGAATTTTTCTTTACCCTTGGAATCCAAAAGAGGAAGAGAAGAATGAAATCTTCAGCTCTGCCCACTCCCATTCCTAGTCAAGCCCTTCTTGATGATTGGGATTCTGTGTCCTTCTCTTGCAGGTTTCTAGCACAAATTATTCCTCTCCTTATGGCTTGGTCTCCAGGAGAGAACATGACCATGAAGTCTGGGTGGTTGAAACTCAGGAAATCCTTGTAATTTCTCACTACAGCAGAGATTTATGAGAGATTAGCACAGAGATTAGTGAGAGTGTCTTCCCCTCCTGCCTTTAATGTAGTAGGAGCTTGGGAACTCAAGTGTATTGACTGTTGAATGATACTTACCCAATCCAGGATCCATGACCTATGAGGGGTCCAAAGGGGTCTCCTGTTTCTGGTGTGGGTTCCCCTTCAGTCACCTGGCAGAACTCTGACCTTCGTTCAAAGCAGAGGTCAGATGCAAATTAGGTCATCGTCCTCATGATGTTGGTCCTCTTGGAGAATGAAAGAAGAACAAGGGCAACAATAGCAAATGCTACTTCCTACATGAGGACTTTTAAACTTTATGTCCTCCAGAAAAAGCCCTGTCTTCTTCAAAGAGTTCTTCCATAGTATCATGACAGTTCAGATAGCAGGTCACTGAGGGAAGCTATCTCAGATTCCAAGTAATTAGTTATTAACTTACTTAATACAAAGGAAGTTCTTTTACAACCATTCTTGGATTAATGGGAGGAAATAACCCCAACATACCCAGCAAGCTTTTCTTCCTTTAGGACCTGAATTCAAGTAATGGCACTGGCCTGGATAATCTCTTCAATCCAGGTTTTAGTTTCTTCTATTATAAAGGGAGGGGCTTGGGATCAATGATCATTAATATTCTTTTTAGCACTAAATCTATAATCCTCTAAGGTCAGGATCTGAAAAATTGATATTTGGATTTTGCAAACAGTCACAAAACATCAAAATTCTCTTCTTTTTTGCTGAGAATGAATTTATTTTATAGTTTTAGAAATATTCAATAATATATATAATATAATAATAAAATTTTAAATTTAAAACACTTCATAATTGATTTATATGTTAAATATTGGAGACAAACAGGCAAAAATCTGCCTTCAGGGAGTTGGCAGTTGTACTGGGGAGATGGAATACATACAGAGAAAATAGTTACAAAGTATAAATGCACAATAATTTCATGAAGGATAACGATAAAAGAAAAGATCTTATGTAAGAACATGGAAACTGAGTTATATGAGGATTATGTGAGGAAGAGGGGAGGAAGAAGGGAGTTTCACAAATGGAGGAGTCCCTGTAAAGTGGCACATTGGGGAAGAAAGTCACTTCTAGGAAACAGCTAGTAGTCAATAGTCAACAAGCATTTATTAAGCACATCCTGTATAACAGCTATTGTACAAAGAAAGGCAAAAAACAAAGGAACAACAGCCCCAAGAAGTTTATACTTTCTGGGGGTTCAGAGTCTACCAGATCAGTTTCAGTTGAGTGGGGGGTGATAGCAACAGAGACTAAGGGGAATATCAGTGTTAGGACCCTGGATACCAGGTTGAAAGTACTGCTAATAATAAGGCTAATAGAGGTCACAAAATTATGGCTGAGCTATTTAAAACCCTGAAATACGATTCTGTTAAAGAGCTGCACACAATATTTCATCAAATTTGGAAATCTCATTGTGGCCACTGCATTGGGAAAGATGTTTACAGCTCAGTCCGAATGAAGATCAATGCCAAAGAATGTTGAAATCACTGAACACTTGCACCACCTGCCAGCAAGGTTACTTTTAAAATTCCTTAACTTTGAGTTCAGCAATATGTGAACCAATAATTACCCAAACTGAAGCTTTTGAAGAGGCAGAGAATTGATAGAGCAATTGTTGAATTATGGGAAAAACAGGCGAGTTCCAGAAAAAAACCCCCCAAAACCAAAAAAACAACAACAGACATTTACTTCTACTTCATTTATTCTAAAACTTTATTATGTGGGAATGTGGCAAGTGTTCAAAGTAATGATAGGGCCAGATCATTTTGTTTCTTGAGGAAATATGGAATTAGTCACTGCTTTCAAACGTGATTGTATATTGTCATTTATTTATTTAACTTTTATTCAGAGCACAATGTAACCTTGTCAGATTATAAAGCAGAATTGAACTTGCTGGGAGAAATACCAACAAATACTGATGCGAGAAAGTGATGAGGGTGAAAGAAAAGGGTATAAATGCCAGCTTAACATGAAAGAAAACACCCAACACATTAAGATCTTTGCTACTGGTCTCATCGTTATGTACCAGAAGGAGAAGAAATGAAAGCAGTTTCAGATTCTATATTCTTGGGCTCAAAGATCACTGCAGATGATGACTGCCGCTACGAAGTTAAAAGACTCTTGTTTGGAAGAAAAGTTTTGGCAAATTTGAGCAGTAGGCTAAAAATCAGAGATTTTTGTTGAGAAAAATCTATTTTTTTCCCAGTAGCAATGTATGGCTATGAGAGTTGAAGTGTAAGAAAGACTGAACACTGCATTATCAGTGCTTTTGAATTCTGGTGCTGGAGAAGACTTGAGTATTTCTTGGACAACAGGGAGATCAAATCAATCAATAGTTAAGAAATTATTTCAGGCTATACACTGAAAGCTTCAGGTACTGAAGCTGAAACTTACATCATTTGGCCACCTAATGAGAGGCTAGGATTTGGTAGAAAAGTCCCTGATGATTGGAAAGATTGAAGACAAAAGGAAAAGAGGACGGCAGAGGATACGATCGATCGATAAATAGTCATGAAAGCAATGAACACGAGCTTGGACAGATGAAGAGATAGTGGAGGATAAAAAAGCCTGGTTTGGTGTAGTGCAAGGGATCACAAAGATCTGGACATGACTGAATTATTCAACAACAACAAAAACCACCACCTTAATTGGACCTAACTATGGCAAGGCTTTCCTTTACATCTCCATAATTGATTTACTACATACTGATTTACTGATCATAACTGATTTTGTACCCAAACTCTACATTTATTCATGACAATAATTCTACTTAAAATTATTTTTAAATATTCCCCTAACAAAAGTAAGTTTTCTATATTCTCTAGGAGTCAAACCCTGCCCCCCCATACTATTCTAGTAGAAAAGTTGAACAGAATAGAGAGGAACATTGGGGAAGGGATGGAAGGGAAGGGAATTTGGGCATAACAAGAGGGAGAAGGCATTGAGTAATGGCAACTGTAAGTTCAGAATCACTAGGATGTCATGACTGGCTATGACACACACACACACGTTTATATTTCTGTAAACATATATGTGTAGATATAGCTATAAAATCAGTGTTCAAACATGTTTGCTGATGAATCGATACCTTGATGTAGTTCAATCCTCTAATTTTTCAGACAAGGAAATCAAGCTCACAATAGACAACAAGAGTGTTGTGAATTCCCCCAGCTAAACAGCATGGGGATCTTGTAGATTCAGAGCTCAGAGGGGCTGTGTGGCTCTGCTTGTCCAATTGTATATTTTAGAGACGTGGATATAAAGACCCAGAGGCTTAAGTGGCCATAATGCTCATAAATGGAAGTCTGGGAATTTGAAGTGATGGCATGAGATTTTTGATCCATGTCTTTCCACTAAATAGCAGGAATCTTGGAAGCCATTTCCTTTGGCCTGTAATTTTTCTTCTATTTTACCCAACCCGTTGATGTGCCCATTTCTGATCAGTACAGGAAAGATATTCCTCTCTATTCTACTCGCATTTCTGCTTGTCTCAGCCTATCCATCCCATCTCCTCTGAGAAATTCACCTTCTTGATCATCCTCTTCCTCACCTTGCAAGCTTTGATTTCTCCCTATTATTTTGCTCCTTCTCTACTGTCTAAAAATAAAAAACAACAACCTCCAGATCTCTGGATATATGAAAATGAATGTGTTTACATGAGTTATAATTTTTTGGTGTCCTCCATGTCACCACTAAATGCATATGAAAAGTTGTTTGTACTCCTTGTCTCAGTTTCCTCACCTACCTCTCTTTTTCCATCTGTTTTTGGACCTCATCCTTCAAAACTACTCTCTCTACAAGGACTAATTTTGTTTTAAATGACAAATTTGATGGCTCTTTTCATTCCTCATTCTTCTTGGACTCTCTCCAGTTTTTTACATTAACGAATACCTCTTTTTCCTTACTGCTCTCTCCTCCCTTTTTGCTTCTTCTCAATCTCCTTTCTTGCATCATCTTTTATATCGTGCTCTCTTGCCTCTAAATGCTCACTTAGTCATTTCATCATCTCTTTGGATTAAATCATTATCTTGACTCAGCTGAATTCCAGGTTCATTTCCATCCCACCATTTTCTGAGATTGGACATTTTAAATTATCTGTGCTTCAGTCATCTAAAAATGTGAAATATGTACATTTCAAGCCATCTCTACTTTAAATGTTCACAAGAACCATTTGTGCTTAAGCTGTGGTAGAATTTTTTTTTTTATTCATTTTTCCAAATTATCCCCTCCCTCCCTCCACTCCCTCCCCCCGATGGCAGGTAATCCCATACATTTTACATGTGTTACAATATAACCCAGATACAATATATGTATGTAAATACCTTTTTCTTATTGCACATTAATTATTAGCTTCCGAAGATATAAGTAACCTGGGTAGATAGACAGTAGTGCTAACAGTTTACATTCGCTTCCCAGTGTTCCTTCTCTGGGTGTAGCTGATTCTGTCCATCATTGATCAACTGGAAGTGAGTTGGATCTTCTTTATGTTGAAGATTTCCACTTCCATCAGAATACATCCTCATACAGTATTGTTGTTGAAGTGTATAGTGATCTTCTGGTTCTGCTCATTTCACTCAGCAACAGTTGATTTAAGTCTCTCCAAGTCTCTCTGTATTCCTCCTGCTGGTCATTTCTTACAGAGCAATAATATTCCATAACCTTCATATACCACAATTTTGTGGTAGAAATTTTTGAACTCATATTGGTCCGATTAGCTTTACTCCATCCACACTGTACTTTGACAGTCACTGAGATGTCACTAGATGCCACTTAGGTCCTCTTTGAGACTGAAGGACAGTTACCTCTATAGTCCTCTCAAAATTGGCAAGCTCCAAACCTAAACTTTCCTTCCTCAGAGAGAGAACCTTGCTTTCCTATTTTTATTAAGAACATCACCTACCTTTTAGTCATATAGATCTGAAATCTTAGTCTTATTAAAGATGGGGAAAATGAATCTCAGGGAAGACAATAGACTTTGTCTAGATCATGCAGCAAATAAGTGTTAAAGATTGGTCTGCAACTTGGGACCTATGACTTCTCAAATGTGTTCTAAACCAAAATTTTGCTTTATGCATTGATCCTTTCTGTGGTTGATAAGGGTTGAAAGGAAAGAGGGATCTAGAACTATTTCCCCCACTGGGTCATCAAGGCTAGGGAAAAGGAAAGCATAGGTTGAGCTTTATTGAGAAAGTTTCCCTTTTAGATTCATAGATTGGAAAGGGATTCTGGAAGGAGCCCAGAGATTTCTATGGCATGTCTCCTCATTGTATAGATGATAAAATTGGAAATGAAAGAAATCTAATTTGTCCATGGTCACTCCAATATGTATGAGCAGAGCTGGGATCTGCACCCAAATATTCCAACTCCTACTTCAGTGTCTTTTCTCTTCCAGGCCCTTTCCCCAAACCTAACCTCTCAGTTCAGAAAGATTTTATCCTGGTCCCAAGGGGCAACGTGATCTTCAGGTGCAACATGTCAGATGAGGATTTGCCACCCCAGAAATGGACATATCTTCTTTTCAAGGAGGGGAATTCCAAGCCCTTATGTAAAAAGACTACAGAAGCAAGCTGGGTTGAGTTTACCCTACCGTTTGAGACAACCCAGGATTTTGGGAACTATAGCTGCAAGTTCTTTGGCTCTCAGAGCCCACAAATAGAGTCAGAGGCCAGCATGGTCCTGGAGATTTCTAAGAAAGGTGAGAATGGGGATCTGGTTCTATTGTTGTAGTTGTTTACTCTTTTTCCCTTTTCTCCCCCCTTGCCTTCCTCAAGTAGGCTGCAGTAAGCATGGAGATATTTAAGTATATATACCCAGAGGGACACAGACACATATGTCTGCGTAAATATACAAGAACACATGTATTTATAAATCCACACGTACATAAATGTATATGCATCCACATCCACATACATAGATATCTAAAATTATTCTCAAATATACACATGTACACTTATAAATATCTCTGTAAGGTTGTGCCATGCTTGTTGGTCCTCTGTCTCTCTGAGGGTGGATAGCATCATCCTTCATGGGTCCAAGTCTTTCCATAGGTTTTTAAATTAAACTCATCATTTTCTATACCACAGCACTATTCCGATGTTACAATGCCTAGATCTGGTTCTATTATGAAGGACAGAGGACTGGGAGGTTGTCTTGAGTGCTGAGAGGAGCCTGTTGGACAGGGACAGATCTGGCTCTCAGAGAGGAAAAGTTTCTCTTATTAATGCCATGGCTCTCTTTGTCAGGTTAATGAAATTATGGATCCTTTCTAAGAATAATGTTTCGAAAGCCAAGAAATGTAACACAAAAAATTGAAAATGAAACCAAATATATTGTGATAAAATGATCAAAATATTAATTCCCCCTCCCCAAGTTCAAAGACCCTAGAGCTAAGGAACCCCTGTACTAGGGTCTCCTCAGCAGGACCATGAAGCTATGGTGAGAAGGCTCCTTGGCATGTGGACTGGTTAAAAAGCACTCACTTAGTGCCTACCATGTTCTGGGCACTTGGTGGCACAGTGAAAACCCTTCTCACCTATTTTTGTTTTTTTCTTTGTTTTTGGTATTTTTCATAGCAGGGTAGCGTGAATAATGACACCTTTTCTCTAGTGCCTTCAGGTTTACAAATTGCATTAGAAATGATTTCCTTTGATTCTCATGACAACTCTGAGAGGCAGGTGGTGTTATTCTTCCTATTTTACAGAAGAAGAAACTGAGACTACAATTTAAGAGACTTGTTCTGAGTCTCATAGTTAGTAAATGTTTGGGCAGGATTTGAACTCAACTCCCTAATTCCAAATGCAACATTCTATCTATAGATCCTCATCCCATTGCAGCTACTGAGAGAGTTGGTGATATGGGATTGTAGTTTAGGAAAGGGAGAACAAGGCTGCAAAAGCAGACCTAGTATCTATGTGCATAAAGTTATGATTGAACCTATGGGAACCAATGGCTTTCCCTTGGAGACATTGAACAGAATTGTTTCAGATTTATGTCTTAATCAGAGTAATTAAGTATTTCAGAGTTAATTATCATTACAATACCAATTAAAGACCTTGGCTTAAGAAGGCCAAGGTGAACTGCAGCAAATGGGGTCTCCAGTTGTTCTGATCTATATCTGGCTCCGGAGGCTCTGGAGAAGAAAGTGTCTCTGGTGAGTTTGTGCAGCTCTCCTTCACTTAAATCCAAGTCACTTGCATGTCACATGATGTCACCTTTCTGATGTCATAATCGTCTTCCAAAAGGAAGGATAAGCAATAACTGAACAACAATATTATGGTTACTGCATAGAAGGATCTTTTGGTTCTACTCACTTCACTTTGCATTATGGTCTTCCCTGGCTTGTTTTTTATTCTGATCTGGAGCAGGATGACTAGGTAGGTAATGTAATTTAATCAGACACCCCTAAGTCATTTAATAGTTAACAAAAAGATATTTATCTGGCCAAAGTAGGAGAGTATTCAACAAGTGATGTGGTTGGAAAAGCTATACTTTGTTCAAAATAAACAGGTGATGAATTCACTATGGCCAGTCTCTTTGACAAAAGGTAGATTTATTTAAGGTAATAGGTTACAGACAAAATGAAGGCTCCAATAAACACTAGGAATGGTAAATCTGAAATAGAGTTGGGAAAGCAAGGAAAAAAACAAGTCCCTTGGGAACTCATGATTAACCAGGAGAAAGGAAATACTCTATGGGGTGGGAGAAAGCCATTGACTGCAGGTTAGACTAATCCGAGTTGGCTAGATTAAGGAGAAAGGGGCCATTATAGGGAAGGCACTACAAAGAGGAACTTCACAACAGGCTTAGTCCTGAAGAGAACTTTTCAAAGTTCTTTATCATAAGCAGATCTTTTATAGGGGTAACAGTTTTGGGGTTTCTTAGGGAGACCTAAGAAGTAAAGGCTGTAATTTAAGAAAGAGGGGTCAAGAGTGCACCTATTAGACCAGTTCCCAGACCATGTCTAACTATATGCTAATCAATATTCCAAAAGATTGTTTGAAGGTACCCAGAGGTTGGGGGATGGAAGAAGAGGTTTGATAAAGAGTTCCTCCCTAGATGATCTAAGAATTATCTGATAATTGTTTATTCACGACAGGGGAAGAAATTAAGCCATATCACAAGCATGGGCATGTCAAGCCCTTGAGTAGAGTAGGTTCAGGTAAGTGAAGCTGCCTTGGAGATTGACCAACTTCCCAGCTCCTAAGATGCTTGTGGCTGCTTTGTACTCAGGCTCTGAGGAAATGGCATCCACTAAGTCCTAAGTATCCGGAACCGAAACATGTCTTTCTGTACCTTTTAAGGAAAAGCTAGTCTAATCTGCATAGGAAAGTTAGGATCCTGCCCTTGCTGCTCTTGGGAAAGAATGGAAGGGGAGTCTATGGGAGTGCATCTTTGGAGAATAGCAAGATTTGTAAGGGAGGGAAAGTAGGATGATATAAGATTACAATTCAGAATTCATGAATTCATGGAAATGGAAACTGAGTCCTTGTGAGTCAAGGCTGTGGCCATTTCTGTGTATTCATGAGGAGGAGAGCTGGGATAGGTTATGAAAGTTGAGCAGACTGAGAAACTGGGAAGTTGGGCTATTTGAAGGAACATCTATGTGCATGTTGGAGCCCCTCAGAATGCTGGAAAGAGTGGATTTGGAAAGAAAATATTTGGGGTAGCCATTAAACTAAAGGCAGCTTTGTGGAACCATGCTGCATAGAGCTCTGGGCCTGGAGTCAGGAAGACTCAACTTTCTGAATTCAAATCTAGCCTCAGACACTTTCCAGCTGTGTGACTCTGGACAAATCACAGTTTGCCTCAGTTTCTTCATATGTAAAATGAGCTGGAGAAAGGAATGACAAATTACTCTAGTAGCTTTGCCAAGAAAACCTGAAGTAGCAAGATGAAAAGTCAGACACTGATGAACAGCAGTAAGATGGCACAATGGATAAGGCTATGAGGGCTGGGGCACGGACTCGCACTTCCCCAGGGTTCCCATACCTGTTGGTGGTAACTGAGCAGCAGTTGTTGTCTAGGAAGAGGGTTGCTGAGGAAGAAGATAATCATAATCCACAATGATTTCTGTCCTCAATTATGTCTTTGGGGATTGAACTGGAAGGAGATCTTGTGGTTTTCTATTACCAAGGCTGCTCATGGCTCTTTGCAGCCTCCCTGGAGAGATGTTGGTTAACTTGGAGGGGGTCGTGGTTGGGTTTCCTTAGCATATTCTTTCTCCTATTTCCTCCTTAGAGCATCTTCCAGCGTCAGCCCAGCCGGTTCTTGGGTGTGGTAGAGAACAGCTTCCCTGCTCTAAATTTGGTAATCATTTTCAATAGGCTGTATGTGAATGGGAAAGATGGCTGAGATGGAGGTAGAGGAAGAGTTAGGAGAAAGGGCAGTGCCCCATGATCGAGGGAACTGGAGACAGAAGGAGGATTTCTTAGAGAAGGTACAAGTGAGGAAGGAAGGCCCTTGACATTACAAAGACATTGAAGTTGTGGGCAAAAGTTATAGGCAAAATCCCTTCTCTGATAGTCAGTATTTTACTCCTTTGGGCTGGAGGGACAAGAAAGATGCACAGCCTTTCAAAAATGTTCTTGCTTGGTTTAACTTTGAAATATACTCCTCAACCTCCAACTCCTCAGTCTGGTCACACAGACTCATGCCCAATGTCACCCTTCTATGTCAGGGGTCATTTTGGGGCATGAGGTTTGCTCTGTATAAGGAAGTACAAGAGAAACCATTGGGGACCCACAATTAGACCCAGGATGGGGTTAAATTTTTCTTGACTTATGAGACCATCCCCACAGTGGGAGCCACAATTGCTGCCATTCCTCAGATGCTGTGAGTTTAGTGATGGTAGAAGAGACTGACCCATCAGTAAGCAATACCCATTCCATCTGCCTCCTGGGAAATAATTCAGAAATAAGTCATTGGTCCTAACATATCCTAACATATCCCTGGTATCACTGGCTGATTAGTTGTAGATCTGGTACTTCTTCTTGCTCTCAGTGCTAAGTGATATTCACAGATCTTTCTTTCCATTTATATTTTCTCTGCAGAAATTCAGGGGCTGAGGACCAATAACGAGTGACATACAGCCAGTTGAACATAGAGATCCTGAGTAAGGGGAAATCAGTCCCCTCTATGACACCTCAAGAGATTGTAACATGTAGATAACACAGCAGTAAGGGGCAAGCAGAGACACATGAGTCATTTGGAAAATAAACATGACATTTGAACAGAGGGCTGGAGATTCAAAGTGCAATATGGGTATACGATTCCAGAGTGAGTGCCACACAAGACTGAATCATGTGAAGCACTTGAGGGAGAAGCACCTAGCTTGTGGTATGGGCAAATACATAATGTTTAATAACTCCTAACTTTGATTTTGCAAACAAAAACCCTTTAAAAGCATTTAGTCTTAGAGTTATAAAACCACAATATATCTTTCAACATCTAGTGTCAAATTCTGATAGATGCATAAGATAGGACATCATTTGCTGCAAACACTTTTTTTTGTTCTTCTCTTTCTACGAGTACATCAAATTATGGAATTATTTTGTTCTCAAAAATATTTGAAAAGGAGGGAGATTGCAAGAAATGTCTGGAATATAGGTCAAGTATGCTCATATATTTTTTTAAAATATTGAATCAATCCTACATTCCTAATATAAATCTTATCTGGTCATAGTGTACCATCCTTGGGATATATTGCTATAATCTCCTGGATAGCATTTTATTTAAAATTTTTGCATCAATATTCATTAGAGAAATTTATCTATAATTTTCTTTCTCTGCTTTTGCTCTTCCTGTTTAGGTATTAGCATCATATCTGTATTGCAAAAGGAATTTGATAGAACTCTGTTTTTCCAAATCATTGATATGAAATTAGAATTAATTGTTCTTGCTTGGTAGAATTCACTTCATCTATTTGGGTCTGAGAATTTTTTTCTTAGGGAGTTAATTAATGGTTTGTTCAATTTCCTTTTCTAAAATGGAATCTTTTAGGTATTCTATTTCCTTTTCTGTTCATCTGTACAATTACATGTTTGTAATTTCAATTCATTGGATTGTCAGAATTATTGATATATTAAATAAAATTATTGACTATTAAATGAAATAGTACCTAAGAATATCTTTCATTGATGGTACATTCACCCTTTTTATTTTTGATAGTAATAATTTAGTTTTCATCTTTCCCTTTTAAAATCTTATTAACCAATATTTTATCTATTCTATTGTTTATTTTCATAAAACTGGTTTCTACTTTTATTTATTAGCTTATTTTTTTGCTTTCACTTCTATTAATCTCCCTTTTGATTTTGAAGATTTCCAATTTTGTTGGAGTCTCTCTCCAGTGAATAGTGAGTGTGGCTATGATGAATATGCATGAGGCAGGTGGAAAAATCTGTTGAGCAGTCCATTTATTAATCTGAGAGCCAGAGTTTATATATTCTTTAAGCTAGTGCTACATTCATACCAGGATTAAGCTAGTATTGCATTAACATCAGAATCAAGCTAGGTGTTGCTTTAACACCAGGTGTCTACAGATGGCATTTTGAAATTCCAAAGTTAATGTATATACCATACTTTGACATTTCAGTTTGACATTAATTTTAAGCATTAACTAGGAGTAACAATAACAGTGGTATATAACAGTAACTGGTGGTATCTATCACAACAGACTCATAAATAGTATAGTATAGTCCTAGTAAATAGTATAGTCCCATCTTAATCCATCAATACATTGTAACAGGGGATAACTTATAACACTGGATAATTTGGGGTCCATTCATCAACCAGTTTCAGTTCCTCCCCAAACCAATGGGCTCCAAGATCCTCTGGGGGCAGGGTTGATGGTTTCATCTTCTTAAAGTAATTTCTGCTGAGCATGGGCATAGAGCTGAATCACCTACAGAGTCTCATTCTTTTTTGGAGGGGTGGTAAACTGGCACTGATTGAAATATCCAATGGTTGATTCAGTTCCTTGAAGCTGGTCAATGTAGCTGTAACTGACCAAATCTAGAATGAAAAACAAATCTAAAATAGAGGTTAGGATAATCTGAGAAAGAAAGACAAGTCCACAAGGACTGCTGTAAAATGTAGAGAGAACAATATAGATTGGCCAGCAACATTTCATGTAAAGACATATATATATATATATATATATATATATATATATATATATATATATATATTTATGTCATGGGATAAACAGTACATGCAAATGTTAAAGGTGTTTCAGCTTTAGTTTTAATAAACAATAAAATAACAGGTTTCACAGACAATCATGTTAATTGATCTTACATTATTTTAAAAACCTTTTCTATATCCAGCAAAAGAACTCTGGGAGATGGCTGTGAACCACTACATATAATTCCCGATCCCTCTATTTTTGTCCGCCTGCATTTTTGATTTCCTTCACAGGCTAATTAATACACAATTTCAAAGTCCAATTTTTTTTACAACAAAATAGCTGTTTGGACATGTATACATATATTGTATTTAACTTATACTTTAACGTATTTAACATGTATTGGTCAACCTGCCATCTGGAGGAGAGGGTGGGAGGAAGGAGGGGAAAAGTTGGAATAAAAGGTTTTGCAATTGTCAATGCTGAAAAATTACCTGTGCATATATTTTGTAAATAAAAAGCTATAATTAAAAAAAAGAATATAAAGATAAAAACCAAAAAAAAAAAGAAATGCATTACAATTGAATTTGACTTTAAAAAAACATTGCATGTCACCATTAAAAAACAAGGAAGAAAAAAATAGAAACTTTTAGGAACTTTATTTCATATAGATATAAACATTTAGTAACAGATATTCATTCACCTAATTATTTAGGATATGATGGCTACTTATTTGTGATTGAAAACAGCAAGATATTATATAATTGAATTGTGCTCGTGGCTTCTATTGACCATTTGCTCTGATTATAGAAATTTGCTAGAGGAGGAAAATATAGGGGTATGACTAGAATACTATCAAAACTGTTTCTTCAGGCCTCAGCCTGGGAGCATACACATGACAGGATAAAGCATCCTTAGCTCAATTTGATATCCAATTAAAATAGTTCCACCTTATAGCCAGACTCAAGAATAATTGGGTAGGTTCTTATTCAAGGAGATACAACTGGGAAACTGAGTCAGAAAGATTCCACCTTGAGAGGAGGCCGAGTTATCTTCCAACTCTTTTCCAGATATAGACCTGTACCTGTAATAGTTCAGGATCACATTTCTCTGAGTAGCTTATGATATTTCTCTCAAATGATGAGTTATTGACTTCATGATCAGGAAATCAAATTTGAAACTCAAAAGAATATCAGTTACAGTCCCAAGAGATTTCATCTCTAATAGCAAATTCTATTAATCACATCTTTGGGATAGATAAATTATTTTTTAAAAGTTTACTAGGACTTACATAGGAGATTTTAAAAAACTTCTTTTATATATTTAAACTAATTCTGGTGCAAAGTATTAATCACTAAATAAGCTTATAGATTCATAGAACAATATTCCTTGTTTAGGAATTATATATCCTAAACAGGCTCATTTCTCAGGGCATGATGATCTTGTTTACCCTGATGGTTTTAAGAAAACTGGCAAGCTTATAAATTAAGGGGAATTGACAGAGACCCAAAAGAAGGGGCTGAGCTTGCTGTTGCCCACTCCAACTATTCTTAGTGTTTTCATGTGCTATACTGTTTCTTATCTCCTCCCACTCTGTGAAGAGAAAGATGATGCATTACCTCCTACTTGAAGATGAACTGATAAGGCTTTCACCTTCTTTCTCTTATTCTGCACACAGTAATGATCAATTTTAGGTTTAACATGATGAAAATAACTTCAAATAACTTAGTTAATACTTTTAGAATTTTCCTAATAGCCTAATAGTCTTAGCTATAATTTCCTCTTAATTTTCTAGCATAGGTGAAAATACCTAATTCCTCAAATTATTTTTACAAAAACATTATAAAATGAGGTTATCAAGACTAAATAAGTTTTTTTTACCTTCTTTTAGTTATTACATTTATTGTCTCCAAGCTGTTGAGTTTTGGAAGTTCTCAGGGAGGATTTCCATTCCCTTAAATCAGTTTTTCCCCTTTTGTTTCAGAGGAAAAAAAGACAATTCTTAAAATTATTTTAAAAATTCTTAAAATTATTTCAGAACAGATTTTAAAATTAACTTAACCTTAGTTCATGAGATTCTTTAAATTCTGATTAAATGTTCCAGACAAACTAAATTGCTATTTGGTTACTTTTCAATTCATACAAATCATTTCTCTTTTGTGAGCCAGGAAAGGGTTAAGTGCCTGTTTTTACTGACACGGCGCTCAGAAGTCTGACTCGATATAACTCAAAAGCAAGTTGTTTGTTGCTAGAGTTTTTCAAGTATCAGCCAACTGATTTTCTGTTTCCTAAAGTGCCCAAACTCTTAAATTTTCTATTAACAGGCAATGCAAATAGATTATAACTTACTATCCTTCAGTGGACTTTGATTAAAGCACCTTTAAAACTTCTTTTACTATCATTCTCAAATAGCAAATTTCGTTGAACTATGTATATTTTCTTTTTCTCTTTCTTCCCCTTCATCCCCTTCCTACTAAAGTCAGGGAAGAAGGGAAAGGAGAAGAAATAAAAAGACTCTCTTTCCCCCCCTTTTGGGAAGACTTTAATTTAGTTGAATTTGTTTCGTTTAGTTTACACACACACACACACACACACACACACACACACACACACACACACACACACATACAAATCATTTATCTCAACATTGCCACTGCATGTTGGTCACATCTAACAACCATATAAAGTTATCAAATAAAGCAAATTATTTAATTTATCCAATAATACACTGTGACATGCTTAATGTTAACTTCATATAGCATTTGTTTTATGCTAAGCACTTTTGCAATCATGTCATCTTCACAATAACAATCATCATTATTTCTCTTTACAAATTAGAAAACTGGGCAGACATAAAATAATTTGCCAAAAATCACATAGCTAATACATTTCTGCAATTGAAACAGAGAATGACAAGCTTACCTAATACAAAGGCAGAGTGGCTTTCTCATCTCACACTGCAATTCTGGATGCTGTCAGGGGCACTCAGATTCTTTACAGGCAGAACCTGCTGAAAGCTGGAGTGACTGGTGTCAGGATCTCCCTTTGTTAATAGTTTCAAGTGCCAAGGCTCAGGAAATCCTGACCATGGAGTCCCTACTCTCTCCCCACTCTTCCAAGCTGGGTTGGGGTGGCATTTGAGCAAGGTTTTGTGGGAGCTCTAGGGATGCTGCTGCTTCCCTATTTCTACAGGTGAAGCAGAATTTGAATTTCTGTACATTTTTTTTAATTAAAGCATTTTATTTACAAATATATGCATAGGTAATTTTTCAATACTGATCCTTGCAAAACTTTCTGCTCCAACTTTTACCCTCTTTCTGTTCCCTAGATGGCAGATTGTCCAATACATGTTAAATATGTTAAAATATATGTTAAGTCCAATATGTGTATACATATTTATACAGTTATCTTGTTGCACAAGAAAAAATTTGGATCTAGAAGGAAAAAAAACCTGAGAAGGAAAACAAAATGCAAGAAAAATCATGGAAATGCTATGTTATAGTCCACAGTTCCCACAGGCCTCTATTTGGGTGTATATGGATTTCTTCATCACTGAACAATTGGAATTGGTTTGAATCATCTCATTGTTGAAGAGACCCACGGCCATCTGAATTGATCATTGTATAGTCTTGTTGTTGCTGTGTATAATGATCTTCTGGTTCTGCTCATTTCACTTAGCATCAGTTCATGTAAGTCTCTTCAGGTCTCTCTATAATCATCCTGCTGATCATTTCTTACAGAACAATAATATTCCATAACATTCATATATCACAATTTATTCAGCCATTCTCCAATTGATGGGCATCCACTCAGTTTCCAGTTTCTTGCCACTACAAAAAGGGCTGCCACAAACATTTTTGCATATGTGGGTCCCTTTCTCTCTTTTAACATCTCTTTGGGATATAAGGCCATTGGAAACACTTCTGGGACAAAGAGCATGCACAGTGTGATAACTTTTTGAGCACAGTTTCAGATTGCTCTCCAGAATGGTTCAATTAGTTCATAGTTCCACCAACAATGTATCAGGGTCCCAGTTTTCCCACATCCCCTCCAACATTAATCAAAAAAGGTGATCATGCTTTCCCTTATTGCTCAAAAAAGGAGTGAAAACACCATAAAAAGAAGGTGTCATGCCCTCCCTGACATCTCAGGAAAGGAGATGAAAACACCAAAGAAAAGGGGAAATCAAATCCGATTAGTGGGTTTCTGAAGGGGCTCCCTCTTAAAACAGGTATACATAAATCCATCAATATGGGAGGTATTACACATAATTACGTAAATTACATAAGCACATAGTAACATAACACAGGCTAGTAGTATAACAAATAACATGAATCAACATGAGGAATTATATATGTCCATAAGTCCTAGAAATAGTCCAAAAGGAATCTATTGTCCATTAGTTCATGGGCCAGGAATCCAATAATTCCTGCAAGTTTTGAAGTCTTGCAATAGTCTCATCTTGTGTTAGGGAATCCAATGATTCCTGCTGGTTTTCAAGTCCTGCAACAGTCTCATTATCAACCATGCTCTTTCAGTGTCAGATGTTTCTTAGATCTTCTCCTTTGCTTTGAGGTTTTTCTCCTTTTCTGTCTCTCTCCAGGTGCTCATTGCCACCCTTCTGTTTCCTTCTCCATCTGTAGGAATGCAAGCAAACCTTTCTTCCAAGCAGTTAAACTATCTAGTTCCTTTTATTTACCACTTTCTAAATCTCTCCTCATCATCTGGCAATTACATTGGAGCTGCTTGCACTGGACATTGCCCTGTTGGTTTAAAAAGCCTGTATTCTCCCCAATTGTAATCCCTTTTTGCTATCTGATTGCTTTTCTGTTGGTTGATCATGTAATCCCTTTCTGCTATGTGATTGCTTTTTGGCTGATAGATCACATCAGAGTCCTGAACTTCTAAAAACTCTCTGGGTGTACACTCAGCTGCCATCATGCTCCACATGTCTTTTGTATGATATCTTGGGGCTGGTCTCTGCCTCTCATTTTCCTGGGTCAATCTACATTCTGAGACCCAGTGGAAGCCCTTGTGGACATAGGGTTTTGGGTTTTATTCTCTCACCCTGTCCTCTCACTCTGTCTCTATGCCTACATTGGGCTCTTTGATGTCCTAGTTTTCCACACTGAAAATGACGATTTTCTCTAGAAGTCCCTTGCCAAGAGGGACCCTGTCTTCCCATGTTCATCATAGTCTGGGTATAATAAGCATTTGGGCCCACACACAGCATCTTATGATCTCCTCTAAAGGAGCATCTTTGTGTAATCACCATATAATTCTTTTCTGTAGTTGCATTTTTTCCAAGAGTTCTTGTGACAGCTGTTTGCAAACGTCCCACAAAATCTGCAAAAGGTTCATTGGGACCTTGTTCTATTTTTTTGAAGGCTTTCCCTCGAACTTTTCCTGGAAGAGTACCCCAAGCTTTTATAGCAACAGTAGCAATCTATTTATAAGCTGTTGTGGGGTAATTAATCTGTGCTGAAGTCTCCTGCTATGAAGCTTCACATTCAAAATTGTACTTAACTCCATTCTTATCTGATTCTTCATCCTTTTTACCTAGTTTTTGGGACACACCCCTACTGCTCTTTCTTCTTATAACTTATATAATTTCATAAAGCCAGTTGTATTAAATTATATTATAAAGTATTTCTTTGGAAATTGAGTCAGGTCCATTTTCATTGCAGAATTGACATAGCTGCTCTCCTACTAATTTCCTCTCCTCTAGATCCAATTCTTTTTCCATAGACAACCAAGGAGATGTGTATTGTATAGTTTTTAAAAGATCAATGATCTACTCCCAAGTTATAATTAAACCTTGATTTTTTTTTATCAGTCTGACCAAGCTTTCAACACATTTTCCTTGAAGAGGAATATAATGTTCTTATCTAAAATATAATGTTCTCTGGGAGCAGGTTTCTTGGGGGACTTCTGGAGGCAGCCTTCCTTTTAGTTCAGAGTAATAATCACCCCAAATGCAGACAGGAGTTAAAGTCCGTTATTGTCTCCTTTAAAGTCTTATCTCCTTCACTTGGGGCTTGGCTAGTTTTCTTAGAGGCCTTCTGTGGTCTTGATTCTGAGAACTTAAAAGCTGTTTTCTTTGGCTTGTGAATTTCCTCAACTGAATCCTGGCTGAGGCTCAGAACTTCTAGTGGGCTGCTCCTTTAGTGGGCTTCTGAATGTCATGGACTCAGTCTTGGTTGAGGCTCCAAGCATATATATGCTCTCTTAAAGGTGTGAATCTTGTAGAACTCTAATAAGTACTAAGTACATTACTGAACTAGAGAACTGTTAAGTACCATGCTAAATTAAATAATTATTGTCTTTATCAATTCCAGTGACTTAACACCTTGTAAGAATTCTAACACATGCCAGAAACAGGAGAATCCTTGGTACCCCTCACAGGCCATAGAACCCAGAGGGGGAAGTATCATTCAACTGCCAAACACACCTAAGAATTCCCAAGCTCCTAGTACATCAAAGATAGGAAAGGAAGTTAGCCTCATTGTCTGCTGATCCCTTCTGTTGTGAGGAATTAGCAAGGCTTTCCCAAGTTTCAACCTTTGAAACTTCAGGACCATGTTCTTGTTTGGAAGCCAAGCCATAAAAAGAGTAAGAATTTGTGCTAGAAATCTGCAAGAGAGGGTGCAGACACAGTTAAGGATATATGTTCCCCAATCATCTCCACTTGGAATGGGAGTGGGCAGAGTTGAGATACATTTCTTTCTTCTCTTCCTCTTTTGGATTCAAAGGGCAAAGAAAAACCTGGTTAAAGTGTATAAACCACTTCCCTTACCCAAACCTCAAGTTGTAGCTAGGGTAATTATTATTATCCTCATTTACAGAAAAAGAAACAAACGAGATTTGGCCACAGTCACATACAGAAGAGGTATGGCATAAAATGAACAAACCCAAATCAGATTCAGACTATACTGCTTCCTCTTGAGTATATTGACTATTTAAAACCCAATGTAGTTTTTGATTTTCCTCTTCACCTAATTCCTGTCACAGGTTAAAACTGATTTTTCCTTCTTTCCCCTAACTCTTCTTTTTCATCTCATCCCATTACCTCAAAGGAATGTATTCTATGATTATCATGTGCTAGGTACTATGTGTGCTGATAATAGAGACACATATGCAGAAAAACTGAACATTGCATGAATTTAAGAAACTTCAAGTGCAGCAGCATGCAAAGTAGGAAGTCATAGAGCCTGGAATACAGGAAGTATTTCATGGAAACTTGTTGATTTCTTTGCTCATTGACTAGGTACAATAAAACTATGTTTTGTAAAAATTACCTTCTGAAAATCACTCAAATCAGCAAAGTGCAGATAGTATCTTGAGATAATTGCACTTTGAAAAGGGTTAAGGTCTCTTTTAAAGAAGGTCTCTGTCGGAGAGGTGATGACTCTCTGATAGTTGCTATAGCAACAGTTGAGTGTCAGTTTTATTTTTTACTTTTTAAGTTATAATTAAAAAGGAGCAGAAGCCAGAAATGCTAATGAAAATAGAGCACAAAAAACATCTAAGACTCACCTGGTTAAATAACAATAATCGTGACAACTGATGCACAAACCCAAAATAAATAAATAAATACTTTTGAAAGGACTTTACCCTTTATGGGGATAATACTTGGAGAGTGATCATATTCTCTAATTATTCTTCTTCTAATTCTCCACAGACAAGGAAATTCATGAAGAAATCAAGGGCAAAGGCTTAAAGGATATCTACTAGGAAATTCAAACAAAGTTGCCCTTAATAGGTCTACTTGATAAGACACAATAAATAGATTTTTTTGGTGAACTTGATGAGCTTTTCTATTCATATTCAGTACAATGAGATGGTTTACAGTGTGGGAGGTTCCTGAGAACTAAGATTGGGTAATGGAAGATTTACTTTTCCCATTTCAGGCTTGTTCCACAAAAGGTACATTTTGAACATAATGATGCCCCAAATCTCTCTCTCTCTCTCTCTCTCTCTCTCTCTCTCTCTCTCTCTCTCTCTCTCTCTCTCTCTCTCTCTCTCTCTCTCTCTCCTGATCAATCACCTGATGGGGCTCTGAACAATCATAATAAGAATCTGCTACTAAATTTACCCCTAGAACCTGAGATAGATACAACCTTCAAATTAAAGTTAAACTGGGGACAGTATTCCAGAGTAGATATTATATAAATACATATGATGGTGATATGAATAAGGAGCATGCTAGCATCAGGATTAATCAGGAAATCACTCCTCTAGAAGTTGATGCTTGAACTGATTCCTGAAGGATATGCTTATTCTATAAGGTAAAGATAAAGGTAAAGAAGGTATTTTCCTGCCAATACAAAGGCATGGATTTGGGAAATGTTTTTTAAGTCAATTTGACAGCTCAAGGTATCAAAAGTGGATATTATGTAATAACTGAAACAGTTAATCAGTACTGGTAGTGAAGAGTTTTAAATGTCAAAAATAGTTTATATTTAATCCTTGAGGGAAATAGAAAGCCACTGGACATTACCAATTAGAAGAATGAGTAATACAGTCAAAAATACAATTTAGTTTAAAAAATCATAAAGATCATTCTGGCATTGCTGAGAAAATGAAAAAAGAGGGGTGAGAAACTTGGAGCAGTGGGACCAACAAGAACACCACTGCAAAAATTCAGCTGGAAAAGATACTAAAGACCTGAAGTATGGTGGGAATAAGATAGAGAAAAGGGAGAGAAGTGAGAGTGCTATTGAGGGGAGAAATGACATCCTTTCCTATCTGAGGGGATGCATTTACCACAGGGATTCAATCCTATATGATGGTTGCATTCCATATGTTCTTCCAATATTCTAAAAATATCAACAAAATTTATTTTCCAAGTGCTTCCCACTCTCATCATGTGACCAACCTAGCTTACTTTTTATGACATATTTCTCTGGTGAGAAGCAGTCATGGTGTATGGTAGATAGAGTTGCCCTCTGCCAGGAAGAACTGGGTTTAGCTATGGCTTCAAATAAATACTAGCAGACTCACCATTGACCAATCAACTTAACCTCTTAGGGCTCTTCAAAGCTTTCACTAATTTCTAGTTGGAGAGCAGATACCAATCTGTTTGATTTGGAATCAGGAAGAACTGAGTTCAAATATTGCCTCAGATACTTACTGGTCATATCTACATGTAAACACAGTACAAGCATGCACACATTTGCATTTATGAATGTCCATATTTACACAAAGACAAAGACACATGCACAACCCTCTCCATGGTGAGCCACATTCTGCCATTCAGTCTGCATTTCTCATTCAAAGGCAACTCAGGCGAGAGTGGGATTTTTCGTTTGTTTGTTTTTTTAATTGTGGTAAGTTTATTTATTTTTAATACACATTTGTTTATGAATCATGTTGGAGGAGAAAAATCAGAACAAAAGGGAAAAACCATGGGAGAGAAAAAAAAAACAGAAAAAAAGTGAATATACCATGTGTTGATTTACATTCCATCTCCTTAGATCTTTTTCTGGATGCAAATGGTACCTTTCATAATGTTTTCTAATTTATCTTTGGTCATAAATTCCTTCCTTCTCCAGAGATCTGATAGATAAATTATCCCTTGTTCTCCTAATTTGTTTATAATACCATCCTTTATGGCCAAATCATGTATCAATTTTGACCTTATTTTGGTATTATGTGTGAAATATAAGTTTATGCCGATCTGTTTTTTCCAGCAATTCCTGTCAAATAATGAGTTCTTATTCCAGAAGCTCGAGTTTGGTGATTTATCAAATACTAGATTATTGTTTCACATCTATGTAATCTATTCTATTGATTCACAATCTATTTCTTAGCCAATACCAAATGGTTTTTATTATTTCTGCTTAATAGTATAGTTTTAGGTTTGGTCCTGCTAAGCCACCATCCTTTGTAATTTTTTTTATTAATTCTCTTGATATCCTTGACCTTTTGTTCTTCCAGATGAGTTTTGTTATTATTTTTCCTAGATCTATTAAATAATATTGGCAGTTTGATTGGTATGATACTGAACAAGTAGACCAATTTAGACAGAATTGTCACTTTTATTATATTACCAAAGCCTAGCCATGAACAATTGATATTTTCCCAATTGTTTATTTGTGTCAAAAGTGGTTAATAATTATATTCATATAGTTCTTGTGTTTGTCTTGGTAGGTAGACCCAAAGTATTTGATTTCATCTATAGTAATCTTAAATAGAATTTCTCTTTCTATCTCTTGCTGAAAAAAATACCAACTTTGTTGGTAATATATAGAAGTGATGATGAATTGTGTGGGTTTATTTTATGTCCTTCAATTTTGCTAAAGCTGTGAATTATTTATAATAGATTTTTTTGGATGATTTTCTAGGATTATTTAAGTAGATCATCATATCATCTGCAGAGTGATAGTTTTATTTCTTCATTGCCTATTCTAATTCTTTTGTTCTTTTCTTATTGCTAAAACCAACATTTTTTGTACAATGTTAAATAATACTGGTGAGAACAGGCATGCTTGTTTCATTCCTGCTCTTATTGGGAAGCCCTCCAGCTTCTCTTCATTACAAATAATATTTGCTGTAGGTTTTAGATAGATACTGCTTATTATTTTGAGGAAAGATCCCTTTATCCTTATGATCTCTAATGTTTTTAATAAGAATAGGTGAAAAATAATTGAGATTATTTTATCCTGATGATAAGTTGCTTTGCTAATATTTTATTTAATTTTTTTTGCATCAATATTCATTAGGCAGATTGGTCTGTAATTTTCGTTCTCTGTTTTGGCCCTTCCTGTTTTAGGTATCAGTGCCATATTTGTGTCAGAGAAGGAATTTAGCAGTACTCCTTCTTTACCTATTTTTGCAAATAATATACATAGTACTGTAATTAATTGTTCTTTAAATGTCTGGTAGAATCCATTGTGAATTCATCTGACCCTGAAGAATTTTTCTTAGTGAGTACATTAATGACTTGTTCAATTTCTCTTTCTAAAATGGGACTATTTAATTATTTTAGTTCCTCTTTAGTTAACCTGGGCAAATTATACTTTTGTAAATATTCATCCATTTCAGTTAGATTGTCAGACATGCTACCACAGAGTTGGGCAAAATAGCTGCTAATTATTGCTTTAATTTCTTTTTCATTGATGGTAAGTTTACCCTTTTCATTTTTGATGCTGATGATTTTTTTCTTTCCTTTTTCTGATCAAATTAATCAAAAGTTTATCTATTTTGTTAGTTTTTTTTTTCAATAAAACCAACTCATAGTTTTGTTTCTTGGTTCAATAGTTTTCTTAGTCTCTCTTAATCTCTTTAAGTTTTAAAATTTTTAATTTGGTATTTAATTAGGGATTTTTAAATTCATTCTTTTTTAGCTTTTTTAGTTACATTCATTGATCTCCTTTTTCTTTATTTTATTTATGTAGCTATTTAGAGATAAAAAATTTCCCCTAAGAACAGCTTTGGCTTCATCCTACAGATTTTGGTTCTGGTGAGAGTGTTGAGCACCCATGTCCAGAGTACATTCTGATTGTTTACAAGAGTCTTCCTCACACTGTCCCAGGTTCTAAGGAAGCTGTACTTTCCCTACACTTTTATGGATGAGGAAGCCTGAAAATTCATTTCAAACTCAGCCTCTGGCTTCAGGGGCCCTTAGTCTCCTGAGTGAAAGACATAGAAGCAATCTCATTGGTCTAAGAATTGGAAGGACCTTACACAAGGGCTATTTCATCCTCATCTTGTTATATAACAGTAAACTTAGATCTCAAGAGATGAATTGTTATGCCTAAAATCACAGAGAAGCAGATTGGAAGCTAGATTGTAAACTTCCTAATCACATCCTCCCCCACCACAAATATTCTTTCTTCACCTTTAACATATAATGATTAAGTGGGGAATGACCATCAAGGTACATCCATTCAGGAAATGGAGTTAAGTATGGCACTCCAAGAGGGCCATCTGGCAAGGTCATTGTTGCCTTGGCCCAGCCAGGATTTATTCCTTGAAGAGGGTAGTATCTAATCTAGGTTTGATGGTTATACAATGATTTGACAGAAGCAAGAAGGAAAGGTACTAGTAGTGTAAGAGGAGCTGTTTCACCTGCCCAAACCCAATTAATGTAGTTAACTAGATGTTCTCTGCTGGGATACATCAATTTGCTTTTTCCTCAACACTTATCTTTCTTAACCTTCTACCCCCTTTTGTCTTTATGTTTTCCTCTCTAGGATTTCCACCCATTGCAGTGCTTCTCTTTCTGTCTCCTTTTCAGGATCTTCATCCAGGTCACATTTATTAACCCTAGAGGCTCTTCTTTGGAATTTCTTCATTTCTCCTTCTTTATTTCATCTGATGGTCCCATCATCTCTCATCAGTTCAATTATCTCTGTGCCAGTATTCCTCAAATCTATTTGTCCAGCCTCTGTAGATACCCATCTCCCCACTGTCTATTAGATATATTAAAGTGGATGTCCCACAAATATCTTAAAGTCAATAGATACAAACCTGGACTCTTTCTACACACACACACACATTCACTCACTTACTCACTGATAGCAAAGCCCTACCATTATCCTTTTTTGTCCCTCTCCAGGGTACCACCATACTCCGACTCACCCAGGCTCACCATCTTAGTGCTGAAACTTCCTCTCACTCTTCCTACCATATCTAATCTGTTTCCAAGCCCTATTGATTCTAACTCTCTCATCTGATCTGATGTTGCTCCCTTTAACTTAAAAGATAAAATATAGAATCTTCTGTATGACATCAAAGTCTTTTATATGCTGTCACCCACCCAAAACTAACTCCAACCTTCCAGTCTTCCTACATTCTCCTCTTTTATGCTTTCTTCTCTCTAGGTTCTTAGGACAACACTCTCTCTGGGCTTTCCTCTTCCCTATCTGATGAGTTCCCTCTTCTCCAGGTCATACTTTCTAACCAGAGGTGTCCCCTCCAGGCTCTATCCTGAGCTCTCTCCTCTGCACCTTCTATACTATTTCACTTCAAGGATTTGTTTACTATCTTTATGCTGACAGTTCTGAAATGTACCTTTCCTATCCCAGTACTAGAGGGTTTTGGTCCATAAATAGTCTTTAGGGCATTATAAAAGCATATGAAATTGTCACTCTTAGTAGAAAACTGAATTTAATCTGCCTTCTTCCTTAATCTTGCGTTGAGGGAAAATCAGTATCTATGGTGGAAACACTATTTTTTACCCTTGATGCCCACCTGATTCGCCCAACATTCACTAGTGGTTCAAAGGACCTGGAACATGACCAATGGGCATACCAAGATAGACCCATTTCAGCAGATGGGCTAAACAACACTGAGGATAACGGAAGCATCTCAAAGCCTTAGGTGAGTTAGGAGGTGTCTACCCTACCCAAAATGGAATAAGCAAATGAAAACAGTCTCTTCCAATGGCCATAGAGGAGGCTCAAAGAGGTACCGTGGAACTAGAAAACAGTTTATTTGAAATGGGCTATGATACTGTGCATAGCTGTTGACCCAGAAATATCACTACTAAGCCTGCATCCAAAAGATCCAAAAAAAAAAAAAAAAAAAAAAAAAAAAAAGGGAAAGGGCCTGTGGGTATAAAAGTACTTATTCCATCCCTTTTTGTGTTGGCAATGAATTGGACATTGAGAGAATACCCATCAAATGGGGAATAGACAAGCAAGTTGTGATTTATATTGGGACTGAACATTGTTTTGTTATAAAAAGTGATGAAATAAAAGCATCCTGAGCAGTCCACTCCTTTCATCCATAAAGCAACTCTTAATTCCTCAATGGATGAATTCAGTGGGTGAATGAATCTTTTTTTTTTTTTTTTTTTTTTTTTCTGAGTCTGGGGTTAAGTGACTTGCCCAGGGTCACACAGCTAGGAAGTGTTAAGTGTCTGAGACCAGATTTGAACTCCGGTCCTCCTGAATTCAGAACTGGTGCTTTATCCACTGCGCCACCTAGCTGCCCCTGGGTGAATGAATCTTAATCATCGGATAGTTACTTCAAATATTGAAGGGTGTTCTGGTACAGAATAGAAGGAGTTCCCATCCTAATAGAACCAAGATACTCTACCATAAGTAAAAAGAGCTGTAAATTTAACTGGGAATGCAGCAGATTTTAGGCATGAGGTTGTAGTGAACATTTATAGATCACAAAGGAAGAGACCTTGGGTCAGAAAGGCTTTTTTGGAACAGGGATAGTCATGACCTCTCCATGAATTTCAGATTTCTCCTCTGTCAAATGGAAATAATTACAACCACTGTTTTCATAACAAGGTAATAACAATACTATTAATGAACAGCATTTATTTTTTTAACTCAAAATTTGATTTATTTATTTTTATAATTATTAACTTTTTCCAATTACATGTAAAGATAGTTTTCTGCATTCATTTTTACAAGATTTTGAATTTCAGAATATTGTATCGCCTTCCCTTTCCTTCTATCCCCAAGATGACAAGCAATCTGACCTAGATTTTATATATATATATATATACATATATATATATATATATATGCAATCACATTAAATATATTTGCACTTTAGTCATGTTGTGAAAGAAGAAATAGAATGAAAAGGAAAAATCCCAACCCCCCCCAAAAAGTGAAAATAGTCTGCTCTGATCGGTATTTAGATCATTTTTTCTCTGCTGTCATTAGCATTTTCCACCATGAATCTTTGGGGATTGTCTTGGATCCTTGCATTGTTGAGAAGAGCTCAGTCTATCACGATTGATAATGTTAATAATCAGCATGTATAAAATGCATGTATATCTGTGTAAGTATACATAGAAAGACGCAGAGATAACTTATATAAGACTCATATATAGGCATATGCTTATGTATATGTATATCTGCATATATCTATATCTATATTTATTTGGTTTATAATGCACTTTCAAATATATAAATATATTTCATCTGATATTCCTAACATCCCTATGAAGATGCTGCGTTATTATTTGCATTTTACAGATAGAGAAACTGAGGCTATGAGAAAGTATTAAATAAATTACCCAGGATCCCACATCCACAAATGTCGGAAATAGGTTTTGAACTCAGGTCTTTGTGGATCACAGAACTCTGCTCATAAAACCATCTAGCAATGGTTTTTAAAAGTGCTTTGTAGCATATAGTGTGGGTCAGAGCAGAAAATTGTTGCTGCTCTTGAAGAATTTCATAATTCTTGGAAGCTTTGCTATTTGGCAAATACGTATCTCCTTTTCTCTTTATTTATTAGTAGAACACGGGGTTACCCATTTATGACAGGTGCGTGAAGGGAACACAAGGAGGAGAGGACCGTGATACCGCATGAAGAGAAGCAGGGCTGGAGAGCAGGAAGCAGGTGGTACTGGGCCAATGTTAGGGGACAGAAGGTTTCTGATGGTCAGCTCTGGACATTGGCTGGGTTTGGGTCCAAGTCTTGCCTGATCTCTTTCCCTCAACACTTGCTGGTTAGTTTGATGTTCCTATAGTCCTTTGATCTCAACATTTGCTTTCTGTCTGTCCAGCCTTACTGCTCCGGGCAGATATTTTCTGGCTTATCCTCAACTCCTCAGGCCATTCCAGGCACTGGCCAAAAGCATCCCGATGACAAGGAGGACCAATCCACCCAGGCTGATGCGAAAGAGATTATTCACAAAATAAACCGACTGGGTAGAGTCTGAGGGAGAAGAGGAAATGAAGTTAGTGCTGACATGAGAATATTTCCAGGTTCCTGGATCCTGCCCCCGGACTGCCCTGAACTTTATGGGTTCATAAAGAGCAGGTCATCCCAGATTAAACATTGTATTTGTAGAAAATTACTCAGCTCTTGCAAGTCCTCCTCAGGGCGTCTATTCTCTTGACTTGAGGCTGAGCTGCTCTCTGCTGAAGAAGTTTAGCTCATCAGGGCCCCCTGCTGCCCTTTATTCACATCCACTAAGTTGTGAAGGCTGGAAAGTCTTTAGCTGACTAGGACAGGCTGCTCTGTTCAGAGTTCTTTCCCCAGGAACAATGAGCCACACTTTACTTTGAACAGCCCAGAAAAGACAGGAAACATGTTTTAAGTCTGGCTTATTGGCTTGTTTATTGACTTCAGATACCTGCTGATAATTTAAAATTCAAGACCCCAGTTTATTTTGGTTTAAGAAAAGAAAATTTATGTAACTCCTGTTTAGCCCCTTAGGGAGAACTTGTGACTCTAGGGACTCTCATCTCCACCCCTCCTCCACCTTCCCAAATAACAACTTCTGCCAGACTGGGGCAATCTAGATAACAAAGCCCAATTCACTCCCAAAACCTAGTCTGATTAGCATGCCAATGCAAGGGAGCAAAAACCAAAGGTAGAAGAAGAAAGGCAACAATGTGCTCTCCTTTCAAGGGACCAGCAAAAAAGTCTGGAGTGGTAGAGCTTTTTCTCACCCAAAACAAAGTCTTGCAGTCTCCCAATATCTGCCTGCTTATTAACCTGATGTGTGAGGGGATAGAACTGAATTTGGCCAGGAGCTGAAGTCAGGCTCCCCTTATTTGTACATCCAAGTTCCCTCTCCCTTTTAAAAATAATCTGAGCATTTGGCCCAAAGAGTCATCAGCTGCCAGTGATGTGATCTGGGATGTGGAGTTCTGTACCAAACGATGGCAGGCCCCAAAAGTTGCCTGTGACTCCCTAACTTAATGAACTCCAGTGTCTTCCTGTGGCCTTTGAAAACCAAATATAAAGTCCTCTGGTAAGCTTCTAAAGCCCTTAACAATATGACCACGAGGGAATCTTTCTACCCTCCTTGGCCGTTGATTGTTCCACTGCCTCCCTCTGAGAGCCTTTCAAGCTGGCCCTCCCTCTCTAGTCCTTCCAGGTGACATTCTTCCTTCTACTCTGCTGCTTTTTCCCTGGATGATTCCTTTGGTAGGAATTCCCTCTTCTTACATTACTCTATGAGGCCTGAGAATTGCTGCTGTAATATGAAAGTTTAAAAAATAATTTTATGTCATCTGACAAAGAGGCCACTGGCAGGAGGGGCTCCCCGGAAATCCTCTGAGAAGCCGATATTATAAAGAGGTCAGAGGAAAGCACAGCCATTTGCCACATTGGCCACTGGTAGGCAGGAGATAGTTTGGGGAAACAAGACCAAGAATTAGAAGCATGACTTTTTGCAAGCTTTCTCTGCACCAATAGCTTGAAATGACATCTGCATTGACCCAGGGCCTGGAGCGTATCCCTGACCAGCTGGGCTACTTGGTGCTAAGTGAAGCAGCCATGCTGGCTCCTTTAAGCAACTTGGTGGAACCAAAATTTTCCAGGGATTCAGCCAACTTCAGTCCTGCTCAAGGGATCTGGGGCAGCTAGTGGATAGTGGATAGAGCACCAGCCCTGAAGTCAGGAAGATCTGAATCCAAATCTGGCCTCAGGGACTTAATACTTCCTAGCTGTGTGACCCTGGACAAGTCACTTAACCCCAAATGCCTCAACAAAAAAACAAAAAAACCTCAAGGGAGCTTCTGCCTCCTCAGAATACCACCACGCTTTCCTTTCTAAATATTTGTCAATTGCATTAAGGATGAGAACTTTGAGAATTTTGACATTAGTTAAAATCAAACTTCTCACTAATTTTAGAAATTAGAAAACTTTCTCTTTTGAAAATCAGGAGATTTCTCTTGTCCATTTTCTACAATTATTTTGTGATCACTGACAGTACTTCCATCATGTCAGCCAGTTCTTTTTTTTTTAAATTTACTTCTTTTCTTTCTTTTTTTCCCTTTTCTTTATTTTTATTAAAGTTTTTCATTTACAAAGCATATGCATGGGTAATTTTTCCAACATTGACCCTTGCATAACCTTTTATATCAATTTTTCCCCTCCTTCCCCCCACTCCTTCCCCTAGCTGGCAATACATGTTACATATACACATGTCTA
The DNA here is from genome assembly GCF_048593235.1 of Sminthopsis crassicaudata. Lineage (NCBI taxonomy): Eukaryota > Metazoa > Chordata > Mammalia > Dasyuromorphia > Dasyuridae > Sminthopsis > Sminthopsis crassicaudata. The sequence continues at coordinate 650,069,992 of NC_133619.1, forward strand.
TGCAACATTACATACATTACATGCACCATAAATATATTGGATCTAACATGTATATGTATACATATTTGTACAGTTATCTGTATGAAAGCTTAAATCTGTGCTAAGATTTTTGGGACACTGAAAATACAATGAAGTTTAATCCCAGGTAATCTGGGAAGGGGGTCCCTTACCGTTTGGTTTCATGCAGAAATAGTACTTGAGTTGGCTCTTAAATGGAAGTAGGGACTCTGTGAGGGAGAGGGCAAGAGGGAGGGCAATCCAGGCCTGGGGGAGGGCAGTCCAAAGAGCTGGAGGTAGGAGATAGGATGTTATGGAGAAGGATTTGCCTCCGTGACAGAGCACAGGCCAGGAGAAGCTGGAGCAGTCAGCTGGGGCCAGGCCAGGGAGGCTTTAACAACTAGACGGGAGTGTCTAGTTTTACATCACAGAGAGCAGGGGGAGTTGGGGGAGTAAGATGGACACAGCAGTACTGGAGAAACACTGATTGGGCAGCAAGGATTAGGGGAGAGTCAGGAAGCCAGTTAGGAGAGTGTTGAAATAATGGAGGGGAGAGATGCTGAGGGTCAGAGGTGAGGTTCTGAGATAGAGATTTGAGGGTAGATGCAGCAGGATTTGGGGACTGAACGGAATGAGGGAAAGAGAGGAGGCCAAGAGGAGGCAGAGCTTAGGAACCCAGGAGCCTGGAAGAATGACGGAGCCTTCCACAGAAGGAATGAAATCTAGAAGAGAGGAGGGAAGGGTTAGCAAAAAAGATGCTGAGCTTCGTTCTGTTCTTTCTGAGTGTAAGATACTTCTGGAACACTCCATCTGAAATGGCTAATAGCTAACTGGTGATGGGGGACTCAGGGTCTCTCTGTCTCTGTGTGTGTCTGTCTCCATCTCTGTCTCATCAGACTAAATGGAAGGTATCAGCATAAAGTCAAAGTGGAGGTAGAGAGATAGAGAGACAGACAGAGACAGAGGCAGAAATAGAGACAGAAGGACTGGGAGATGGAGATGAGGAGTTAGAGCATTCCCGGTGTGGGAGAAGTCCGAAAAGGTGCCTGGAATGAAGAGATGGGGAGCCAGGGAACAGCCCAGATGACTCGAAAGGAGGAGCTAGAGGGAGAGAATTCAGAACTCAAAACTTTTTTTAAACAATAAAGAATAAATAATTTTTGCAATAAAAAATAAAATCACTTATCATTAAAAAAAAAAGAACTAATTTTAAAAAAAGAACTTAGTTGCCTCTTGGGAAACCTCCTGAAAAAGAAGTCCTTTCCAGCTTTTAGAGATTTAAATTTGAGAACCTTGGTTTGGAATTGTTACTATGTGCTTATGTAATTATTTATAATACCTCCCATATTGATGGATTGATGTATACCTGTTTTAAGAGTGAGCCCCTTCAGAAACCCGCTAATCGGATTTGATTTCCCATTTTCTTTGGTGTTTTCATCTCCCTTCCTGAGACATCAGGGAGGGTGTGGTCACCTCTTTTTATGGTGTTTTCACTCCTTTTTTGAGCAGTCAGGGAAGGCGTGATTACCTTCTTTTTTGGGGTTCTCACCTCCTTGAGAAGCCAAGGAGGTCATGACCACCTAAGTTCTAAAATCAAAAGAAAGCAGAGATAGTAGGATTCTTGCAGGGTGCTAAGTCACTGGAACTGATAGAGGTAATAGTTATCTAATTTAGCATGGTACTTAACAGTTCTCTAGTTCATTAATGCACTTAGTACTTAGTAGAGTTCTACAAGATTCACACCTTTAAGAAAGCATATATAAGCTAGGAGTGTGAACCAGGATTGAGTCTGGCTCATTCAGAAGCAGAGAGGACAAGCCCACTAACTAAGCTCTGAGAGCTTCAGTTGAGGAGATTCACAAACCAGAGAAGGGAGTTTAAGCTCTCGGAACCAAGACTGCAGAAGGCCTCTAAGAAAACTAGCTGAGCCCCAAGTGAAGGAGATAAGACTTTGAAGGAGACAATAAAGGACTTTAACTGCTGGCTGCATTCGGGGTGATTATTACTCTGAACTGAAATGAAAGCTGCCTCCAGAAGTCCCAAAGAAATCTGCTCCCAGAGAACATTATATTTTAGAGAAGAACATTATAGGTGTGGGTTCCCCTTCACCCGGCAGAAAGATAAGTGATTTTTTTTTTTACTGGACTCCTGGACCCATGAAAGCAGGAGATAAAGCAGATTTTTAGATTTAGAGTTAGAAAGAAACTTAGAACTCTTTTAGTTCAAACACTTCATTTTTTTGAGGAAATTGAGGTCAGGAGGTTAAACCACTGGACCAAAGCCATATAGTGGCAGAGTCCAGTTTTGAAATGAGGTCCACGGACTCCAAATCCTGGAATTGTCTCCATCGCATTCCCATCTGGACCTGGGGTAGTTTGAAGGTTCCCAGGGTCTTCAAGTTCCTCTTCTTTTCCTGTTCTTTGAAATAGGATTTACATATTCAAAAAAAGCAACATTTCCACGATTCCAGAATTAATTGTCCAAAATCATGGGTGGGTGTTGGGAGGTCATAAAAGTCCCAAGTTTCTGGCTGAGATATGCAGGAAAAACCTATTAAATCTAATAAACATTTATGAATCAATTGATTAAATTCCTATTATTTTTGTATATATTATTTTATAAATTGTTCTCTTAGATTGGTTTACTCTGCTTTGGATGAGTACAGAAAACATCGTCACAGAAACTTGATGAAAATATTTTTCCAGTTTATTTTCCAGTTTACTTTTAATTTTAGCTGCTATGAGCCATTTCTCATTTTGAAGGTATATAAAGAATTCATTAAAATTGGTAAGAACCAGAACAATTCCTCAGCTGGTAAATGAATGGCTTCCCTACTATCCAGGTTTGAAATAGAATTGTGAACATGCAATTTTCAAGGGAAAAATCCATTTTATCAACATTTACATTAAACTCTGCTCTGAATCACTTATTATTTTTCATTATTATTTATTTCATTTCTTTCAACTAGTAAAAATGCCTTCTCTTCTCTTTCTACCCTATTCCCTCCCCTAAATGAGAAAGAAATAAAAACAAAACTTATTATAAATACATATATTCAAACATAAGATCTGAGGGACTTGAGAAAATAGGAAAGAGGACAATATGTAGATTGAATTGGTTCATCAAGTGGCCAAGATGAGATAGACAATAGTCTTGGGAAAGAATTGAGGAGCCAAGTGATTAGGAGTCACAGCGTGAGGAACAAAACAAGTTTTAGGGTTGGAAGACAGATGGAAGATTATGATTAGAGTGAGTAATTTTAGAACTCATAAATGTGAATGTGGAAGACTTGTGGGTGAAGACAACAAGGTCAAGAGTTTGACCATCTTTGTCAGTTGGGACAACTACATAAAGTACTGAGTTATTCAAGCCTCCTCAACTCTTCCATAACCTCCCTTCACTATACACACACACACACACACACACACACAAAGGACAAAAAGTTTTATATTAAATAATAGGTGGGTGAAAAAATACTGATGCTGATTTTTTTCCTTGTAAGCTTTATTTACACAGGTTGGAGGAAAATAGATGTATTTTAACTCTGGTCAAAGACTTACCAGCATTTTCATATGAAATCTTACTTAGCTGGCCATTCATAGCACATCTATCAAAAGGAGAGGCAGAAGCTAGAGGAAAGCAGAGCATGTATGTATTATCAGTACTGAGAAGATCCAAGACTCAGGGAAATCATTTTCTGGAAAACAAAATAATAATACAAAAGCAAAACTCAAACAAGAGTTGATTCATACAGAAAAGACACATAGGAAAAATAAAACTATGGTTAGGAGGACATGACTACCCTTTATGTAATCATTGTTTAAAGAGAAAAATTTGGCTTTTCAGGATGATTCCCAATCCAAAAATATGATCTGTACCACAGTAAACACCTTTCTCTAAAAATCTTTGTCATCTCTGGTTGGGAGGAATTGCTCAGCCCTTTTGTACCATGATAAGTCATGAGGTCTCTGGGATTTTCTCTGGCCATCTGCCAGGATTGAATGCTCTCCCTCTTCATTTCCACATCCTGACTTCCCTGCCTTCCTTCAGGTCTTAGCTAAACACCCATTTTCTGCAAGAAGTCTTTTCCAATCTTTATTAATTCTCATGCTTTCTTTCTATTAATCATTTACTATTTATCTTGTATTAATCTTTTTGTGGATTTTTATTGTTCTGTATCTTCCCCACATTTAGATTGGGAGTTCCTTGTGGACAGGAACCATCTTTTGCTTCTTTTTGTATCCCCAGCACTTAGCACAGTGGCTCACACAGAGGAGGCCTTTAACTAATATTTCTTGATGATGGATTACAAAGAAATTGCAATGATAGCAAAGTAAAACTAAAATTTAAAACTTTTCATAAATGATTTTTGTATGTTAAAATCTTTGGAGTTGAAGAGGGATAAAAGGCAGAATGTCTCTGCCTTCAAGGAGTTTGAGTTGTATTGGGGAGATGGAATGCATACAGAGAAAAGTAATTACGAAGAATAAATGCATAATAATTTCAAGAAGGATAAGGACAATAGAAAAGATCTTGTATAAGAACATGGAAAGTGAGCTGTATGGGGACTCTGCGAGGAAAATAGGAAGAGGAAGAGAGTTCCACAAATGGAGGATTCCCTGTGAAAAGGGGAAGGAGAATGTAACTTATGGGAAACAGCTAGTAGTAAACAATCAGCAAGCATTTATTAAGCACATATTGTATGCCAGCTTCTGTATTAAGCACTAGGGACACAAGGAAAGGCAAACACAAAGAAACAACAGCCTCAAACAGTCTATATTCTCTGGGGGTTCTGACTCCAACGGGTCACTTTCAGTTGAATGGGGGGGGGATTGACAATAGCAGAGACCAAGTGTGTACCATGTCAGTGCTGGGGCCTTTGATACCAGGGATGAAAACATTGCTACCAATAAGGCTAATGAGGAAACAAAATTCTGACTGAGCCCTTTAAAATCCTGAGAGATGATAAGCTTCCTGCAAGTGCAGCTTCTTGTTGCCTTCAACTTTTAAGATCATCTCTATCTCTTCTCCCTAGAGTACTTAGGCTCATCTTTCCTTTGCCTACTTTAGTCATATTCTGTGGGAATTGTGTGGAAATTGAGAGTATTGTGGGAACTGAGAGAACCACACTGACTCCATCTTGTAATCCAATTCTGGAGCTAGCTTAGTTCTCTTTCTATTCAAGTTTGTGGCTTGTCCCAGGGTCTGCCTTATGAGAAAACTTTATTTAATTATAGGAATTGTGAGAAAACTTAAAGCATCATTTGGATCTGCAGTGAATTCCCTGCGTTGCTGGGAAGCTGACCCATCTCTACTTGTTGCTTAGAGATCATTAACTAAGAACCTAGGTTAAACTTGATCAGAACTTTGTCATATTCAAGACAGAGAAAAAGAGGTTTCCTCTCCCCCCTTACAATTATCTATCCTTAAGCCACCCATATGCCTTATCTGGAAATTGGTTCTATACTGGCCAGTCAGTTATTATTTCCTTGTTTCTTTAATTATTTACATACACTAGAGGGGAGTGGGATAACTACTTTCCTGAATTCAGGGAATTACATTAATTCACCCTCCCTCTCTCAATTTGGCAAATCCCTAATCTTTCATTCAATTAGAAATTAGATTACTTACTGTTGTATCCTGGTTTATGCCTTATTATTTTGTTTTAAGGCATAACAATCTACTTCTCCTTTTATATGGGGTCTAATGCCACCCTGAGATCTGGCTCTGATTTCTTATGCACTTGGAATATTTGCTTAATAAACTGTTTCAGAACCTCAAACCTTTGTTTCCTCATTTATTTTACTTTATCTCCCATCACACATAGCAATGACAGAATCCATGACAAAATAATAGAAAGAAAGGGTCTATTCTAAATAAATATAAAATGCATAAATTATTTGGGGATCAATTTATTTTGGCACAGTTAAGCCCTATACAGGGCATTCCAGAGTATTGGAATTGGAATCTTAATGTGTTCTAGTAGCCATTGCATATACTGTCTATTTAAAAATTTTTTTTGAAGATTTTCCTTCACAAGATACATCCTCAATGTAGATTATTATAAGATCACTACTCCGTGATGCTGTGTTTCTGAATCTAAGTCTAAATGAATTTTCATCTACAGCAAAAATAGTTCCAAAATATTATGAAACTATATACACAAAATCTTCTAAAATATATATTTATATATGAACTTATACACATGTACATATGTACACATATAGCTATATATAATAATTATATAATTTTATATTGCATATAATAATTATATACAAGCATTTTAAAGATTTAAAAATAAAGGCTTACAGAAGGGTTATTCACTGATCAGGGTTGGAATGTTCCAATATAATGAAGTTATAATTTTATATGAATAGATAATATTTAAGTAATATATTACATAAATAATAAATGTATATTATATAGTTGAAATGAAACATCAAATTATAATTTATCAATTTACTACTGTATCAATTAAGATGTCTAGTAAATACATTTGAAATCCTACAAAAATTTGTTTAATACATTTGGTTTCCACACAAAAGACTTATAATCTTATGGAATATAATGTTAAAATACTAAGAAAGAAAGAAGAATAGCAGCTTCCTACCTGATATTATCTTAACAAGCATTATCTAAAAAAATATATATATTTATAGGGGTTAAAAATTGGAAAAATAGCTGCTCAACAAAACAAGTTCAATTAGAGAGAATTCAAACCACTAGACCCCTAAAATCCAATCATAATAAATCTAAAGATGCACAAATTGCCTGGAACATTATAGTTGCTTAATACTCATTCCCTCCCTATGCCACAAAACATGGTACCTTGAAGACAGTATGTGCTTATTAAATGTTTTTTTTTTTTGAATTTGAATTAGACAAAACAATACATCAATCCTCCCTGTGCAAAATTTCTCTTTACAGCCACCTCTTTTCCATTCTGATGGGTGTCAGTTTTGTTTGGGACTCACCTCAGCAGGGTACAAGTGTGTCTGCCTGAGAATCCCTTTGATTGTGTCCTATGGAGATACTGCCAAACCTTCCTCACTGCTTCTAGTCCTGCTCCTTGTCCTAATGCTAAAGAGGAATGATCTTTCTCCAGTTTTACAAAGGTCTTGCATAGATTTTTTTGTTGCAAGCACCAACTCACTGAAGTCAATATGGCAGTTTTATTATATACAGGAATCAAGGTGTTTTTATCCAGCACAGATAGTAATACTATGACTAGGATTTAAAGCAGGTGCTCTGCCTCTAAATCCTGGTCTTTCTTTATTAGCCCCTATAACACTAAAGGAGATGTGAAAAGATCCTAGGAGAGTGTTTCTCCTTCCCCTTTTGGCCCAGCACCATTTCCTCTCATTCACTATTAGCCAGCCTCACCTTTCCCACTTCTTTCTCTACATCCCTCCCTACTGTTAATGCGTGGGGATGGAATATGGAAGAATAAAGGAAAGAATTTATGACGGATGGATGTGGATGCCTCTTTGGGCATTAGAGAAGGTTGAAGAGAAGGCTTTCTGGGAGAGGTCTTCCCTGTTTCACCTGTTTTAGAGGGTAAACAGTTGGAGCTGGTTTTAGGGGTGGAGAAAAAGCCCCTGCCACCACATCTTGGATCCAATGTAACAATTTCTGGCATTCCAGAAAAAATAGATGTCAGGTGTCTTTAACAAGAGGGCGATAAGATGTGGCGTGGTATGGTGAGTGCCATTCTAGGACTTGGCTCACTGAAGTGTCTCTTTGACAGGGCTGTGTCTGAGCCAGAGGATCAGAGCACAGGAGGGTGAGTCCTATCCCCCAAATACTTCTTCTCCTGTATTAATATAGACAGTCTCTTCTGAGGAAGTCATCATCCCAGAAAATTGAGGATTGAAGGGGTATCTTACTGAGCTGGCAGAGATCAATCCTAGGGGAACATGGAGATAAAAGCTGCTAACGCCAGAATAATGAGAGGAGGGGGACATGCCTAAGCTCACAGGCTGTAGCTCTCTTCCAAAGATGCTCTTCCTGTGCAGTACCCTTCCTGGGCACAAATGGGACCATCTGGTGCCAAGGCTTGACAATATGGGGTTAGATATTAGACATGATAAATATTTGCAGGCTGGAAAATGAGTTTCTTTTCTTTCTTTTTTTTTGCTCATTCATTTATTGTTTTATTGTTATTATTATAGCTTTTTATTGACAAAACGTATGCATGGGTAATTTTTCAACATTGACTCTTGCAAAAACTGTTCCAACTTTCCCCTTCCTTCCCTCCACCCCCTGCCCTAGATGGCAGGCAGTCCCATATATGGTAAACATGTTTAAGTCTATGTTAAATACAATACATGTGTACATCTTCATGCAGTTATCTTGTTTCACAAGAAAAATCGGATTTAAAAAGAAGGTAAAAATAACCTGGGAAGAAAAATAAAAATGCAAGCAAACAACAACAGAAAGAGTGCAAATCCATACTCATTTCCCAGTGTTCTTTCCATGGTTATATTTCATTGAGCACAATGAGGACTGAGGTCTGGAAGGAGTGTCTTGAGAGAAGAGAGGATCCTGTTGGACAGGGACAGCTCTGGCTCTTGGAGAGAGAAAGTCCTTATTGGTGTCAGGTTAATGAAACCTATGGATCCTTTCTCAGAATAAAGTTTTGAAATGCATAAAATGTAATACAAAGGACTGAGAAGGAAAAACCAAATGTATTGTGATACAATTACCAAAATATTAATTCATCCTCCCCAAGTTCAAGGACCCTAGTTAAGGAACCCCCGTGCTAGGGTCTTAGCAGGACCATAAAGCTATGGTGAGGAGGCACCTTGGCTAATCATAAGCATTCATTTAGTGATTACCATGTTCGGGGCACTGGGTGGTACAGAAAATCCCTTTTCACCTCTTGTTTGTTTCTTTGTTTTTGGTATCTCAGTTCATAGTAGGATGTGTAGAATAATAGTATCATTTCTCTAGTGCCTTCATGTTCACAAATTGATTTAGAAATAATTTCCTTTGATTCTCATAGCTCTGAGAGGCAGGTAGTATTATTCTTCCCATTTTACAGAAGGGAAATCTGAGGCCTACAATTTGAGAGACTTGCCCTGAGTCTCATAGTTAGTAAGTGTTTGGTCAGGATTTGAACTCAACTCCCTGATTCCAAGTGCAGCACTCTGTCCTCCTCCCTGCAGCTACTGAGATAGTTAGTGATATGGGACTGTAGTTTAGGAAAGGTAGAAATAGACTGCTAAAATAGACCTAGTAGCTATTTTCATAAAGCTAATGACTGAATCCTTGGGAACCAATGGCATTACCAAGGGAGATGTTGAACAGAGGGGAAAGAGAATAGGAGGACAAAGCTTTGGAGGACACTCATGGCTAATTCCATCCCAAAGAAAATATACATAATAAACTCTTCCATTTTGACAAAAATCTGTCAAAAATAATCTTTAAAATCACTTCATCATTAGTCTATCTATGAGCATTTGTGGTTTTAAGAGAGAAATAACTGGCAGAGTCTTCTTCTGTAATAGAAACCATTTTAAAGAAACATTTATAGTAATATTGGACAAGGAAATACCATAGTATGAGAAAACAAAAATGCATTGTAGTTAACTTCTTTAAAAAGAAAAGTCATTCATCCAGTTTTTCAGGAATAGTCCTGGAGAATCAATTTCTTAAAATCACTTTGGACCAGTCCCCTTAAGCTAGGCTCAGATGATGTGAAATAATCAAAGGGACCTCTGATACTCTAATCAGACTTAATTCTTCCTTAAGCAAATCTTAATTCTCATCCTTTTGGGGATAAGGAAAGATCTTTAACTTGAATATCTCTTTCTTGAAATATCAAGTCCCACTCTGCTCTTCTCAGTAGAAGGATGCTGGTGACCTTGGCTGTCACTGTACTGTGTTCAGGAAGAGTTGTAGATATTGTGATCCTCTTTTTAGATCCTCATTTTGCCTTTCTGTGTTGGAAGAAAGACTTAAAACAATTCAAATAATAACTAAGCTACAAACTCCTTTCTTGTGAAATGTATTACCCCTTAGGTTGGAGATGCCCCTGGAACCTCATTTCTGTGCTCTTTACTTACTGGCAGCACAGGGTCACTAGTTTTCAATTGGGAGGTGAAAGTGGAAATATTCCAATGATACAATTCTTTCTCCCCCTTCTCCCAATTAACACATTGGGAGACAATTATCACATTTACACATATTTCCCATTCCAGAAATGCCTTGGCTCCTGGGGAGAATTTAGTCTCATCCTTTCAAGTTCCACCAAAGGCACTAGATTCCTGTGGCAAAACCGTGGTTGTTCTCTCAGATTACAGATTTCAAAAACAAAGAACCAACAAGAAAACAAATCTCAAGGTCTTTCTCCATGATTGTGAGAGAAGTTGAAAATTTCAAAGATCAGTCTTGAGGTCCACACTTTTCTGGAGTCCCTCATGTGATCCATTAAAGATTAACTTGGTCCATAGACAATGACAGGATGAGGATTGTTGGTAAAGAAGTGTGGTCTTTGCCAAAAAAAAAAGAAAGAAAAAAATAATAATCCAAATTAAGGTATTCAAAGCTAACTCTAGAACCTGTAATGAGTCTTCTTTCAGGAGATGTTCCTGGAGGCAACTAAGCAATGACTTTTAAGAATACAAAATCAAGCAGTCTTGGAGGAACTGAGAACAATTAGTTCTTTTTTTAATGATGATGAAGATAACTGATTTTATTTTTTAAAGCAAAAGTTTTTATTCGTTCTTTAACTTTTAAAAAGTTTTAGTTCTAAATTCTCTCCTCTCCAGCTTCTCCCCCACTCACTTGAAAGGCAAGAAATATGATACCCATTATTCAAGTGAAATCATGCAAAATATATTTCCATATTAGCCATGTCACAAAAACACAAGAGAAATAAAATTTGAAAACCAGACTCAAATCTGCACTCAGAGCCTATCACATCTCTCTCTGGAGGTGGACAGAAGTTTCCATTATGAGTCATTCTGAAATCCTCCTGGAATATCAAGACCAGCCCAAAGTGGCCCCTGCCTGCCTAGAGCTACTTTACTATGAGCCTGACCTGGTGTGCATGTATTGGGGCACAGATTATATACAAAAGAATCCAAGGTAGATTGAAGAAGGAGGGAAGTCCCCTGTAAGAGGGTGTGTGGTATGCAACTCAGACAATAAATCTCAGAGGTCTCTCAAGGTGCAAGGAGAAAGTTTATTTGGTTCTCTTGAGAATCAGGCAGTCACTCTCACCAAGTAGAGGGGTGAAAGTGAGGCCCTTGAGCACAGACAGAAGGGGTAATATGTAGGTTCCCTGAGGCCTCATTAACCCTCCCCCCTTTGGCACATCCTCATTGACTGAGAATGTGACCTTACATTCTAAGCTCCAAAACTACATCCGGATGGGAAACAACACATAGATTCCAATTTAAACAAAGACATTCCTTTTACTGACCTGAGACATGTGCTTTCAATGTTTCAGAGATAAGGGCTGAGTCAGTTTGCTCTACACTCTCCCAGACTTGCCCCCCATATCTTAGGAACTATTTGCCAGTGAGGAAAGACAAGGGAAATTAGGAACCTGATCCCATTGCTTAGTTAATTAATAATTTGCCTTTTGAAGATTTATCAAATTTTCCATCCAAGGGGGTCCTGAGCTGAGCTTTGGGAAACACCTAAGATTCTAAGAGATGGGGATGCTGTGCCCGACAGAGGAAGGGCAGAAATGGGCAAACCACTGAGGTGCTCCTTTGCCTGTGTCTGAAGTGAAGAATGGGGAGGAAGTGTGGAATGAAGGGGAGGAGGAAGGTTCTGGAGAGCCATCCCTGTCACACAAAGGATTTGAGATTCAGTTCTGGGTAACTGGGAGCCACTAGAGTTGGGAGTAGGAGAGTGAAAGGTCAGAGCTGTGCCTTGGTAACATCACTGTGCGAGGGATGGGCTATGGCCAGAGTTCTCAGAGCATCTGGGGCAGCTGTAGCAGCAATCCCAGCAGCAGCAGTGCCCTAAAAATGGTCGGGGCATTTGGGATCCCTCCTCTCTCAGCCTTCCCCTTTTCCTTCCAACCACAATGCTCACCCAAAACCTTCAAGCCCCTTGCCTGTGCTTTCCTCTGACCTCTTTATTTCTTTTTAAATTTTATAATTATAATTTTTTTTGACAGTATATATGTATAAGCAATTTTTTAAATAGCTTTATCCCTTGTATTCATTTTTCCAAAATTTCCCCTCCCTCCCTCTACTCCCTCCCCTAGATGACAGGCAATCCCATACATGTTAAATGTGTTACAGTATAATCTAGGTGCAATATATGTGTGTAAATCCAATTTTCTTGTTGCACGTTAAGTATTAGATTCCGAAGGTATAAGTACCCTGGGTAGATAGACAGTAGTGCTAACAATTTACATTCACTTCCCAGTGTTCCTTCTCTGGGTGTAGTTATTTCTGTCCATCATTGATCAACTGGAAGTGAGTTGGATCTTCTTTATGTTGAAGATATCCACTTCCATCAGAATACATCCTCATACAGTATTGTTGTTGAAGTGTACAGTGATCTTCTGGTTCTGCTCATTTCACTCAGCATCAGTTCATGCAAGTCTCTCCAAACCTCTCTGTATATTTCCAGTTGGTCATTTCTTACAGAGCAATAATATTCCATAACATTCATATACCATAATTTACCCAACCATTCTTCAATTGATGGACATCCATTCATTTTCCAGTTTGTAGCCACTACAAAAAGAGCGGCCACAAACATTTTGGCACATACAGGTCCCTTTCCCCTCTTTAGTATTTCTTTGGGATATAAGCCCAGGAGTAGCACTGCTGGGTCAAAGGGTATGCACAGTTTGATCACTTTTTGGGCATAATTCCAGATTGTTCTCCAGAATGGCCGGATTCTTTCACAACTCCACCAACAATGTATCAGTGTCCCAGTTTCCCCACATCCCCTCCAACATTCATCATTATTTGTTCCTGTCATCTTAGCCAATCTGACAGGTGTGTAGTGGTATCTCAGAGTTGTCTTAATTTGCATTTCTCTGATCAGTAGTGATTTGGAACACGCTTTCATATGAGTGGATATAGTTTCAATTTCACCCTCTGAGAATTGTCTGTTCATATCCTTTGACCATTTATCAATTGGAGAATGGTTTGATTTCTTATAAATTAGGGTCAGTTCTCTATATATTTTGGAAATGAGACCTTTGTCAGAACCTTTAACTTTAAAAATATTTTCCCAATTTGTTACTTCCCTTCTGATCTTGTTTGCATTAGTATTATTTGTACAGAAACTTTTTAGTTTGATGTAATCAAAATTTTCTATTTTGTGATCGATAATGATCTCTAATTCTCCTCTGGCCATAAATTCCTTCCTCCTCCACAGGTCTGAGAGGTAGACTATTCTCTGTTTCTCTAATCTATTTATTATCTCATTCTTTATGCCTAAATCATGGACCCATTTTGATCTTATCTTGGTATATGGTGTTAAGTGTGGATCCATATCTAATTTCTGCCATCTGACCTCTTTATAATATCAGCTTCTCAGAGGATTTCCGGGGAGCCCCTCCTGCCAGTGGCCTCTTTGTCAGGTGGCATAAAATTATTTTTTAAACTTTCATATTACAGCAGCAATTCTCATGCCTCATAAGAGTAATGTAAGAAGAGGGAATTCCTACCAAAGGAATCATCCAGGGAAAAAGCAGCAGAGTAGAAGGAAGAATGTCACCTGGAAGGACTAGAGAGGGAGGGCCAGCTTGAAAGGCTCTCAGAGGGAGGCAGTGGAACAATCAACGGCCAAGGAGGGTAGAAAGATTCCCTCGTGGTCATATTGTTAAGGGCTTTAGAAGCTTACCAGAGGACTTTATATTTGGTTTTCAAAGGCCACAGGAAGACACTGGAGTTCATTAAGTTAGGGAGTCACAGAGAAATTTTGGGGCCTGACATCGTTTGGTGCAGAACTCCACATCCCAGATCACATCACTGGCAGCTGATGACTCTTTGGGCCAAATGCTCAGATTATTTTTAAAAGGGAGAGGGAACTTGGATGTACAAATAAGGGGAGCCTGACTTCAGCTCCTGGCCAGATTCAGTACTATCCCCTCACACATCAGGTTAATAAGCAGGCAGATATTGGAGACTGTAAGACTTTGTTTTGGGTGAGAAAAAGCTCTACCACTCCAGACTTTTTTGCTGGTCCCTTGAATGGAGAGCACATTGTTGCCTTTCTTCTTCTACCTTTCTTTTTTGCTCCCTTGCATTGGCATGCTAATCAGACTAGGTTTTGGGAGTGAATTGGGCTTTGTTATCTAGATTGCCCCAGTCTGGCAGAAGTTGTTATTTGGAAGGGAGGAAGGTGGAGGAGGGGTGGAGAATGATCTGGGTCACAAGTTCTCCCTAAGTGGTTAAACAGAAGTAACATAAATTTTCTTTTCTTGAAAGAGAACTTGAATCTTGATTTTTAAATTATCACCAGATACAGTAAATCAACAGATAAACCAATGTTTCCTGTTTTTTTCTGGCCTGCACAAGGTAAAAATGTGTGGTCCATAGCTCCTGTGGAAAGAATTCTGAACAGAGCAGCCTGTCCTTGTCAGCTAAAGACTTTCCAGCCTCCACAACTTAGTCGATGTGAGAAAAGGGCAGCAGGGGGCCCTGATGAGCTGAACTTCTTCAGCCGAGAGCAGCTCAGCCTCATGACAAGAGAATAGACTCCCTTAGGAAAACTTGCAAGAGCTGAGTAATTTTCTATAAATGCAATATGTTTAGTCTGGAATGACCTGCTCTTTATGAACCCATAATTTGGACCAGTCCGGGGGCAGGATCAAGGAGCCTGCTAAGAGATGGGTGAACTCCTGGAAATAGTCTCATGTCATATTTCCTCTTCTCCCTCAGACTCTATCCAGTTGGTTTATTTTGTGAATAATCTCTTTCACATCAGCCTGGGCGGATTGGTTCTCCTTGTCATCGAGATACTTTTGGCCAGTGCCTAGAATGGCCTGAGGAGTTGAGGATAAGCCAGAAAATATCTGCCCGGAGCAGTAAGGCTGGACAGACAGAAAGCAAATGTTGAGATCAAAGGACTATCAAATTAACCAGCAAGTGTTGAGGGAAAGAGATCAGCCAAGACTTGGACCCAAACCCAGCCAATGTCCAGAGCTGACCATCAGAAACCTTCTGTTCCCTTCCATTGGCCCAGTACCACCTGCTTCCTGCTCTCCAGCCCTGCTTCTCTTCATGCGGTATCACGGTCCTCTCCTCCTTGTATTCCCTTCACACACCTGTCATAAATGGGTAACCCCGTGTTCTACTAATAAATAAAGAGAAAAGGAGATACGTATTTCCCAAATAGCAAAGCTTCCAAGAATTATGAAATTCTTCAAGAGCAGCAACATATGTTACAAAGCACTTTTAAAAACCATTGCTATGTGGTTTAATGAGCAGAGTTCTGTGATCCACAAAGACGTGAGCCCAAAAACTATTTCTGACATTTACTAGGTTTGGGATCTTGGGTAATTTATTTAACACTTTCTCATAGCCTCAATTCCTCTATCTGTAAAATGCAAATAATACAGCAGCATCTTCATAGGGATGTTAGGAATATCAGATAAGATATATTTCTATATTTAAAACTTTTTTGTAAACCGGACAAATATAGATGTAGATATATGCACATATACATGTACATAAACATATGCCTATAAATGAGTCATATAAGTTATCTCTGTGTCTTTCTATGTATACATACACAGATATATATGCATTTTATACATGCTGACTATTAACATTGTACAATCATCAACCATGATAGACTGAGCTCTTCTCAACAATGCAAGCATCCAGGACAATCCCCAAAGATTCATGGTGGAAAATGCTAATCACCTCTATGGCCACTGGAAGAGACTGCTTTTATTTGCACATTCCACTGTGGGTGGGATAGACGCCCTCCTAACTCACCTAAGGCTTTGAGATCCCTCACTTACCCTCAATGTTGTTTAGCCCATTTGCTGAAATGGTTTACATGGTATGACCTTTGGGCATGCTTCAGCTCCTTGGAGACACTGGTGAAAGTTGGGTGAATCATGTGGACACCAAGTGTGGAAAATAGTCTTCCCACCAGGGATACTAATTTTTATCAAACACAAGACTAAGGAAGAAGGCAATTAAATTCAGTTTCCCATAAAAGTACAATTTCATTTGCTTTTATAATGCCCTGAAGGCTATTTATGTACCAAAACCCTCTAGTACTTCTTAACTATTCAGTGCTGAAGGAGCTCATTGTTTAGTGATAAGGGCATGGTCTTGGAGAGATGGACTGAAAGCTTTGATAGTGTTCTCAAGTAGCCATCATCAATCAATGCTGGTACAAGTGACCATATACCTCATATTCAAGTCAACCCCTCTCTAGGCAAATTTTCAACTGAAGGAGAAATTTTGGATGCCATCAGGCTCCTCTCATTTGGCAAAGTGCCTGGTGCTGATTCTAGTCCAGCTGAGCTTTCCAAGGCAGGGAATTTACTGTGCATAGAAATGCTGATGGAAATATCCTGGGTTATATGGCAAGAAGAAGTTATCTTCCTGAGTGAAAGGATGTTTCTATCATCCATCTCTATAGAGGAAACATATATAGGTTGTCCTGTGACAAACACAGTGGTCTTTCTCTTATTTATTGCTGTCAAGATTTTTGTCAGAGTGCCCTTCGAGAGGTTGATTCTTCACTGGGAAGATGGTCATCTATTTAAGAGTCACTAGCTGTTCAGAAAGGAATAGCTGCTTTATTCCAGAATTGAATAGCAATCTATATACAAGGTACATTGGTCTTTGATATGGTCAGTTCTAAGGGCTTATGGGAAATGATGGCAAAATTGGGTTGCCCAGAGTCTTTTATATTATATCATGATGCCTTGCTCTCCTGGATTTTGGATAATGGACAATGGTCTCATACTTTCCCATAGAGGGAAACAAGGCTGTGTGCTTGCTTCCATGCTTTGTAACATAATATTTTCTGCAATATTGTCAGATGCCTTCAAAGAAGACAAAACAGCACCAAGGTCAGCTACTATACTGCCAGTAAATTATTTAACTGGTAAAGGCTACAAATTGCGAATAAAGTGAAGGAAGAGTTGTATGTGAACTTTGGTTCACAGATGATTGTGCACTCAATAAAACCTCTGATGCTCCAATGCAGTGAACTACAGATCAAATCTCTGCTGCTTTTGCAAATTTTGGCCTAAAAATAAACACCAAGAAAGCGCAGGCTTTTCACCAGCCAGTACAACATTATCCATACATGGTCCCATCAGTTCCAGCAAAAGGAAAATGTTTGAATGTTGAAATTCACTTATATACTTCAAAGGTGTAAACATACACAAGGATGTGGACAAATATGATGCCACAGAGCCGCCTCAGTGTTTGGAAGTTTCCAAAATAAAATGTGGGAGAGGAGAGGTGATAGGCTGACTACCAAATTGAAGGTCTACAGCACTACTGTGCTGACTTCATTATTCTATGCCTGTGAAACCAAGTCAGGAAACTGAATCTCTTCCACGTGAAATGTCTTAGGAAGATGTTGAAGATTACCTGGAGAGAAAATGTGCCAGACTTTGAGAACCTGTGTGGGATGAATTACCAAACACGCAAACTTCACTGGAGAGACTCTGATGCGCTGCTCACATTGTTTGAATGCTGAAAAGTCCATTTGCTAAAAGTACTTCCATTCTGGTCAGGAGAATTGATACAAGCACACTCTCAAGGTCTATGTGAAGAACTTTAAAATTAATTGTGAGACCCAATATATCCTGGCACCCAACCACCTATCCACATCATTTGTTCCATAAAGCAGAATCGCAGTAGCTCAAAATTCTTGGGAGATTTGAAGACTTGGACCCATCTCCCCTCCCAGTGTACCTGACATGTGATGAGCTTTCCAAGCACCTATAGGTCTGATAAGCCACAATCTTATACACTGTCCCTTGACCCTGACTTAGTGATGCCATTGTGGTCCTCTTCAAGCACAGAGAAGAGCAAGCAATAAACTTTGTGGTAATGTTGCACACACTTCCCTTTCCTTTCAATCTATAATGTGTTAATAACAACATCAGGTCCAGGGCTCCCGGCCAGTCAAGTGAGAACTTAGGTGTTAGAAGTCTACACAGTGGATCATGTGATGAACTTCCTCCCCTGAAAAGCCAAGCAGTCCTAGGAAGGAAAAGCCCCCTGATGGTCAGCATTCAGGATCTCTTTACCTCTTGAACTCTCCAAGTTGCCATGATGACTGGAAAGATCCATCTCTCCGTATCGTGGTTGGCTCTCTTAAGAGAGAAAACCAACAGTCAAAAAGCTTTTGGTTGGAGAGCATCTCATTAAAAAATGGGGTGAGTAGGTTCCCTCAAAGGACACACAAATTAAAAGTCAGGCAAGAACATGATGGCTTAGTTCTATTTCTAATGCTATCTTCTTTTGGGAGCTTCCACCTGCTGAGCACGGTGGCCTGGAAGCTCCCTCTGAGCCGGAGACCAATAGAGAACTGAGCTTCATTCTCCCCTCGAATCCATGAGTACCTGTGGAGAATGATGGTGACATAGAAAGTTTCCATTACTGGGAAAATTTTATTAGGCCACCCCAAAGCAGAAGCCTCAAGGCCAGAGAAGAGTCATAATCTGCCTTCTGAGCATGGATGGTGAGAGGATGGTCAGATCAACTTTTAGAGCAGGCAGTGAGCTTCAGACACTGGCCCATGGGGATTGGAAGAAGGCTGTTGCTCTGGTCTACCACGTGAGAGGTGCCATCTCTAGCCAGGGGATCAGGCAGGGGAGAGCCAAGCAGGTCAGGCAGAATTTCTTTATCTGTGGTACAATGGGGTAGGTATGTGGGCTAGAAGCATGGTAGCTTCCCATTTTCCTCTTTCTATTATTGGCTCACTGTTTCTAGTGGCCTTGTTTCTAGTGGCTGGCAAAGCGCTAGTGATATTATTAATGCTCTCTCCTGTTCTGCTGCCCTTGGACCAAGTCCTGATCACCTTGCCCTAGTTACAGATTTCTTTGGAATGATTGCATCTGACATGAGATCTCCTAACTTCTAGCTGAGACCTAGGGATGGTCTATTCCCTATATGGTGGGCTATTCCTAGCCCACAACAGGCAGTCCAAAGCTGGGAACACTGCAGAATCAGAGACATGGGAATGAGAGTGAGACAGAGCTCAAGGTCAGGAGTGGAAGCGCAGAGGGTGTGAGCTGGGAGGAATCTTTGAGATGATAGAATCCATCCTCCCCACGTGAGAGAAAAGGAAATGAGAAATAAGAGCTAGGATCTGAGCCCAGGAGCCCCCCTCTCTCAGCACTGCATGTAGGCTGAGTGGAGAGTGTCTGAAGCTTCCCCCTGGTCCTGCTTGGGTGGGAGGGAAGCGTCCCATGAGTTTCTCTTCTAAAGCCCCAGATTTGGGAAAGAGGGAGTGGGGGTCCACCTTTGAAGATGATCTGCTTCTTATATTGTGAAGGGCACAAGTGACCATCTGTTCGTCTTGTCTTTTATTATGTGAGCTATCAGAGGCACAGAGAGAAAGGGACTTGAGTTATGTGGGCCAAGCTGGGGCTCAAACCCAGATCCTGATTCCCAGGCCAGTGCTCTTCCTCCCCTAGGACCTCTCTCTCCTTAAAGCCCTTCCAGCTGCTGAGATGACCCCCGAGGGAGAGGTGGCCCTTGAGTCTCAGGGATTTGTTCTCACGATCTTTGAAGACTGGCCTCCTGCGGAGACTCTGGGCCTCTCAGAGGGAGAATTCAGCAAGATGTCCTCCAGGTAATGTATCTCAGAGTGGAAAGAGTGTGACCAGACTCGTGGGAGGAGATAACAAGTCCCCTACCACATCCTGAGCAGGACCTCTCTTTAGGGGCTTACCGACTCCTGCTGTGTGCTCACTGAGGTCTGGGAATCTCAGGCGCACCATGGAGCCAGATCTCCTGTGTCTGCTCTGCCTTGGTGAGCCCCTGGGCTGGGCTGGGGGAGGAGGACGGTGGGAGCAGAGCTTTTGGCTGGCACACTCCGGGGTACGGAGAGAGACCCTCGGTGCTGAGGCAGCGTTCTTGGCCTGAGCAGGACCCAGAGCTCTCTGCCACCTGAATCTGCCTCTGTTCTGTCACGGAGGACTTGGGGGAAAGAACTTTTAGGGGAAGCGGCTGGAGGGGAGTAGGTTGTCATTGATAATCTGAGCTTCTCTTCCAGGGCTATGCTGCATCTACATGATTAGGGCACAGTCAGGTGAGTCTTTCCCTTGGGGGCATCTTGTTGAGGATAATCAAAGAGGGAGAAGCTGGGGTGGGTGCACTCCATTGGTCTATTTCTCACTCTCAGGGAGGGAGAGGGGCCGCCATGCATCCATTCATCATTCCCAAGGGAATCAAGAAGGGAGAAGAGGGACCTGAATCCCTCTCCCATTCCTCTCATAACAATCAGGAAGGGAAAAGGAGAGGATGACTTTGGATGAACCTGTGGAGTTATTGGGTTCCACTCTGCCTCCTAGAGTGGGCTTGTGGGAGCTCCTCCTTATAGATGCTCTCTTAAAGGTGTGAATCTCATGGAATTCTAGTAAGAAAGGGGGAACCCCCTTCTGCTTCTGTGCAAGGATACATAGTTAAATGAAGTCTAGTGATCGTAAAGGAATTTACAGGTCCGAAAACCTAGATTGATAAAAAAGGTTTATTTGGGGTTGGAAGTAAGGGTAAAGGTAGAAAGATGCCAGGGGTGGTCGCCGGGCAGATGGGAACCCTTACATGGCTGGAAGGATACCATTTTGGGGGGGCTCCTGCAAAGAGACTGGACCCCAGAGTTCCCTTTTGATAATTCTGAAGGTGGGTGGAGTCCCAGGATCCTGGCTGGTTTGGGCCAGGGTTAGCATTGAATAGAATCCAATGAGTCCTTAGATAAGGAAAAGCTATTTGTGGGGGTTGGGGAAACCTGAGCAGATAGTGGGGGGCTGGGAAAGCCAAAGCTAGCTCAGATCCCGTGGGGCTGAGGAAAGCCTGGATATCATTGGAATTCAAAGGGGAACTTTTGGACCAGGATTTGTGAATCAAGAGATCCTAGCTTCTTCGGCCAAGGGGGGGGGGTTGGAAATCAGAAAGGAATCTTAAAGGGACCTCAACCCCCATCAAGTACATTACTGAACTAGAGAACTGTTAAGAACTGCTAAATTAGATAATTGTATCCATTCCAGTGACTTAGCACCTGGTAAGAATCCTAACAGATGAGGAAGATATAGGAGAAGTTATCTGGCCTTGTCTACTGGGTGCTAAGCCCAGGGTCTTTGTGCCTTCCACCATGGAAGCCAAGGGATACAGCAGCGAGAATGCCGGACCAGGAGCCAGGGCCCCCGAATCTGGTCTGGGACACTTCCCAGCTGTGGGATTCTGGGCAAGGCAGTTAACCTTGGCCTCCCTCAGAGTCTCCTGGAAAAGGGGAGAATCTGAGCCCTCAGCACCCTGCTGTGAGGATGCCGTGGGATGATATCTGTCAAGTGCCTAGCACAGCACCTGGCCCCTAGG
Organism: Sminthopsis crassicaudata; assembly: GCF_048593235.1. Taxonomy (NCBI): domain Eukaryota; kingdom Metazoa; phylum Chordata; class Mammalia; order Dasyuromorphia; family Dasyuridae; genus Sminthopsis; species Sminthopsis crassicaudata. Next base: position 650,091,495 of record NC_133619.1, read on the forward strand.
GGGCAGTACACAAACACCAGGAATTGTTCTCATCGATGACAATGATGATGATCATCAATTGTGGTCCATGAGGTGGAAGGCTCAGTCTTCTGCCCCAGTCACAGAGCAGTCAGGCTCTGACTCTGGGCTTTCCTTTGCCCTCCCCCCATATGTTTCCTCTCCCTCCCAGGATCTCCTCCCAGGCCATCTCTTCATGCTGAGCCAGGCCCTGTGGTGAGACCAGGGGAGAAGGTGCTCCTTTGGTGCACAAGACCATCATCGTCATACCATCAGTTGGTGACATTCATTCTGCTGAAGGCTGGGACACAGGAGCCCTTCCAGAAGAACCAGGAAAGTGTTCCTCTAACTGTTTTCCCCCTGAAGTCTCTGCGTGCCCAGGACTCCGGGATCTACAGCTGCATTTACTATGAGACTTCCCGCCCACATGTCAGGTCGGAAGCCAGTGAGACCCTGGAGCTCTGGGTGACAGGTGAGAGAGAGCAGGCCCAGGATTCCTGGGGGCATTTTGGGAGAGGTTGGTGTGAGGGGCCCCTGTGAGCCCCGTGCAGGAAAGGGAAGGAGCCAGGGGAGGAGGCCCTGTGTGAGGGGCCGCCCTGGCCAATGGGAAGGAGTGAGGATGGAGGCAGAGCAAACTTCACTCCCTGAGAATGAGCAAGGTGGGCGTTGTTCCTCCAGGAATCTCTCCAACCCTGTGGCACTGAGGTGGCGCCTGCCCACAAGGGAGGTCAGCCACAGAGCCTTGCTGCTCCCTTGGCAGAGGACACCCCCAGATACTGCCACTGAGGCCTTTCTGATTCAGCCTGGGAACTCAGGATGACGGATGGAGCAGTGGTGGCAGTTTTATCTCTATACTGTGCAGGATTGGAAAAGGGGTGAACAATGCCATAGAAAAGAAAGGAAAATTAAAGGGTTTTTAAAAAAGAGTTAGAGTTAAGTTCCATTGAGGCAGGAAAGGCAGAGAGGCTGGGTGAAAAAGTGAAAGTGGCCAGGGGAATCCCCCCTAACTCCTTTGAGACTTGGAGGGCTCTGGTCTCTGCTTGCCCCCGCAGACAGCCTTCCCAAGCCCTCTCTCTCAGCCCGGCCCAGTTCCAAGGTAACCTCGGGGGACAATGTGACCCTCCTGTGTCAGGGGCCATCCCGAGGTGTGGAGTTTGCCCTGTACAAGGATGGAGAGGAGATGCCTGTGAGCACCCGTGAGCCCAGCCAGCATGGGGCAGAGTTCCCCTTGATCCACGTCAACATCAACCAGACTGGAAAGTATAGGTGCTGCTATCTCCTTGGGAGACAGAGCCCTGTCCTGGCCCCGCCCAGTGATCCCCTGGAGCTTATAATACAAGGTGAGGGCCGGATGCCTGAAAGTCCAGCTCAAGAATGACTGTAGTTGTCCCTTCTCCCTAAACTCTTAATCCGCAGAACTGGGCAGATAGCCCCAGGAATCCCTTTGGCTCTCACGTGGAGACCCAGAAATAGAGTAAGGGAAGAGCCTGCCTTTCCCCAGACTTTCAGGGCCATTGGGATCATGCTTGAGAGCTGGGCGGGGGGCTTGGCTTTCCGAATCTTCACTCCTGTGATCTTCCTTTTCCATTACATTTTCCAGAGGAGCAGAATGAAAGTCTTCTCACCAGAGGTAAGGGTCCTTGAGATGGGGAGAGGGGTCAATAACCCCCTTGGATCTGAGCTTAGGGAGGGATCCTTTATGAGAGGTCAGCAGAGCCTGATGACTGTTTTTACTTTTCTCCTCCTCCAATTACAGAAAACAAAACCATCCTCATCACTGCCCTCAGCTGTGCTTCTATCCTCTTCCTCTTCTTTACCTTTAGGAGTCATTGCCACACTCAGAATGGTGAGTTTGGGGAGAAAAGGAGTGAAACTCTAGGGAGTCGAGGGATTCAGTAGCATGGGGACCACTGGGACCTCAGTTTCTTCAGCTGTGAAAGTGGGGGCCAACCTGAAGTCAACTTTAAGGTGCCTTCCAGCTCTAAATCACAGGCTGGTGACTGACCCAGGTCTCCCTCTTTCTCTCTCATCAGTGATTTCACATGGAGAGACCTCCAGAAGGTAGGGAGCTTCAGCTCATCTTCCCTTGCCTCCTTTGTCTAGTGTGATCTTAGATCTTCTATGATTCTATTGGGGAGAAAAGGATGAGTGATACTCCCAGGATGACCCAGTCCTCTTTTCTCCTCATAGATTCCCAAGATGCCTCAGTTGTACTTGGCTTGTCTGCTTCTCTTCTAAATCTGGAGCTCCCCAAGATGAGACTGAGTGTAAGTGACTGAGGCAGGTGGCAGGGCAGGTATCCTGGCTATGTCCTTGGGAAGGCCTGATCTCAGAGTCCCAACTGACAGAGCCTTCTCTCCAATCCAGATGCCCGGGTTGCCAAATGCAGACACTCGAGAACATCTGTGAGTTATTCTGATCCCCTTTGGGAGGACCCTGTCTCCTCCTGGGTCTCAGCCTCATCTCTCCCAGCTTCCCTCCTCATATTCTGGCTTTTGGTTTCATCCACTTCTCAGTAACTGACCTGTGATTTTGTTCTTTCTTTCTTCAAAGGAAATATCAGAGTATCACTCAAGTGATACTGGCTGATCACTCCCCCTCTTGTTTTTCCTTTAGGTTCCTGAGGCTGAAGACCCTGAGGGACTGACCTATATCCAGATGAATCCAGTCAAGAAAGAATAGCAGAAAGCCCCTGGAAAGACGTGTCCTGATCCAACAATGTATGCTACTCTGCAATGATGAACAAGAACTTCTTGCTCTGGGTTCTTCCTTAGGATCTTTTGCTAGATAATTATCCATGTTCCTCTTTCTCAATGTGGGTACCCCTTAAATTCTCTTTGACTTATCTCCTCTCACACACTTCTGGTGATCTCCTCAGCTTCTCTGAGTTTTATCACCATAACTAGGCCAAAGGATCCAGGCCTTCTTCCCTGAACTTTAGGCCCACATCATCAGTTGCTGATTAAAAATTTCCAATTGGATGTCCTATAGGCATTTCCAACTCTATTGTTTTAAGCAGAACTTTTTTGTTTCTTCCCTCTTCAAACGTCTACAACTTTCTCCTTTTTCAAACTTCCCTCCTTCTACTGAAGGCATCAGTATTCTCATGGTCTCCCAGGGCCATAAATTTGTAATTATCTTTAAATGTTTTTTCTGCTCATCCGCAGTCATTTGCCAACTCTTTTCTATGCTACCATCATAGGATCTTGCTGTTCTAACCCTATTTCTTTGCCCATATTGTCCCTTGTCACCACCCTCTTCAACTATTTCCATAGCCTATTAATTGAGATTTCTGGATCTGTCCTCTCTCCTCTGCAACCCATCCTCCAGAAAGCACTGAAATGAAATTTTCTAAAGCTCTGGTCTGACATAATTTATATTTTGTCAAGGAGGCTTTTATGTCTTTTCTCTTACTTTTAGGATCAAACACAACTTTTCCAGTTGGGCATTTAAAGCCTTTCACTGGTTAATTCTTACCTGTCTTTCTAGACTCATTGTATGTTTACTTTCTCTCTCTATTCCAAAAAACAAAAACAAAAACAAAAACAAAAAACCAAAAAAACTGAGCAGCCTGTTGTTCCTCAAAACTAAGAGCTGATCTCCCATCTCTGGGTCTTTCCAAAAGAATTTTTCCACTATTGGAATAGGATTTCTGGGAATCCTTTAAGATTAAGTTCAAGCATATCCTTTTATAAGAGACTTTTCCACATTCAACAAAACTGAGTATCTTTCCCAACCATTATGCTTCTTACTCACCATTGATGTTTTTCTTTTTTAAACACTTAGAAAAAAAAAACTTAAAAAAACACCAAATAAATGAACACTTCCACATAAAGTAGCAGGAAGAGTTTTTATGAAATTGATTTTTATATTGATCTTGCTTTTCTTTTTGGAATCTATAATAAATTAAATATGCAGCTTTCTGTTGTTTGGGGATGATTTTATTTATTTTTTTTCATATCAGCAGAATTTTTGTCCAGGATCCTTTCCCTTCCTCATTCCAAGGAGCCATTCTACTAAATGTCAACAGACATTAAGAACCTAGTCTCTAAAGGAATTATGAATAAGCACTGGGGATATACATAAAGACAAAAGACAGCCTCTGGTCTCAAGGAAATAAAAGTTTAGAAGAGGAGACAACATGCACACAAATACATTCAAATAAGCTATATACAGAATGTGCAGAGGTTAGGGAAGGAAAGGCTTCCTGTAGAAGATAGTGTTTTAGTTGAGACTTACAGAAAGCCACGGAAGGTAGAAATGAAGAGGGAGATAGCCATGGAAGACATAAGAGATCAGATGGGAAAATGCCAGGAGTAAAGAGGTAGAAAGTGTCAGGAAATAGTATGAAGATCAATGTCACTGGATCAAAAAGTCTGTGTCTGGGAAGTAAGTTGACTGAAAAGGGTGGGGCTAGGTTATAAAGGGCTTTGATTATGAAAGAAAGGACTTTGTATTTGCTTCAGAAGGTGATAGGAAGCCTTTGGAATTTAATGAATGTATTGGGGGGAGTGACAAGTTTGGACCTTTCTTTTAGGAACATCACTTAAGTGCTTGAATGGAGGATTGATTGCTGGGGAAGGTTCTTGAAGCAGATACCAACTATTGCAAAAGTCTAGATATGAGGAGATGAAGGCCTACACTAGGAAAACGGAAGTGTCAGAAGAAAGGTTGTATTGAGAGGTTCTGCAAATATTAAATTGAAAAGTCTTGGCATAATATTGCATATGGGGGGGAGTGTGAGATATTGAGGAATCTAGAATGATTCCTAAGTTGGGAGTCTAGAGTCTGGGATGATGGTGATACCCTCTACAACCACAGAGAAGTGAGAAAGAAAGGGAGGTTTTGGGAGAAAGATAATGAGATCTTTTGGACATAATGAGTTTAAGATATGTATTGGACATCTAGTTCTAGATAGTAGATTGGAGGTCAGCAGAGAGACTGAGATAGAAGGGTACATTTCAAAACTGTCAGGATAAAGATGAGGGCTCATGAGTCATCAAGTGAAATAGTATAGAAGGTGCAGAGGGGAGAGCTCAGGATAGAGCCTGGAGGGACACATCCGGTTAGAAAGTATGACCTGGAGAAGAGGGAACAAAGGAGACAGAGAACTGGTCAAATAAGGAAGAGGAAAACCCTAAAAGCCTATAGAGAAGAAAGTATAAAAGAGGAGGATGAAGGAAGATTGGAAGGGTGGATTTGGGTTTGGGTGTGTGACATCTTATAAAGGACAGAGGATTTTATATTTTATCTTGCAAAAGGAGCCACAGGGGTTTATTAGGAAATCATCATCAGATCTGAAATAATCAGATGTGAAATTTAGAATCAGTAGAGTTTGGAAGCATATTATTGTAGGGAGAGTAAGAGGAAATTTCATCACTAGGTTTGTGAGCTTGGGTAAGTAAGTGTATGGTGGTACCCTGGACAGTGACAAAAAAGGAAGATGGTAGGACTTTGCTGTCAGTGAGTGTGTGTGTGTGTGTGTGTGTGTGTGTGTGTGTGTGTGTGTGTGTGTGTGTGTATGTGAGGCTAAAGAGTTCAGATTTGTATCTGCTGCCTTTAAGATGTTTGTGGAACATCCGCTTTAATATATCCAATAGGCATTGGGGAGATGGGAGTCTACAGAGACCGGACAAAAAGATTTGGAGAATAGCAGCACAGAGATAATTAAATTGACAAGAGCTGATGGGATTATCAGATGAAGTAGTTGAGGGAAAGGTGAAGAAATTCTAAAGAAGAGCCTTGGGGAACCTCTATGATTAATAGATAATGACCTGAATGAAGATCCAGAAAAGGAGACATAAGGAGGAGCACTTGCATGGGTGCAAAAAAAAAAAAAAAAAATCCCAGGTTCAGGAAATCCCAGAGAGGAGAACATAAAGAAAAAAAGGGGATTGAAGAAAGGTTAAAAAAGATAAGTGCTGAGAAAAAAGAAAGTAGTTGTGTTTGTCAAGAGTCTTGTTACTTTGGAGGGAGCCATTTCAGTTGACATTAGAAGTTAGATTGCAGAGAGTTAAGAAGAAAGGAAAGGAAAAAAAGTAGGAAACAAGAATTGTAGAAGGTCTTAAATCATTTAGGTATGAAAACGGGGAGAGATATACAATGATAGCAGACATGCATGGACCATATGAGGATTTCCTGAAGATGTATGTGTTTGTAGGCAGTAGGGAAGAAGCCATTAAAAAGAGAAACTCAAAGATTATTGAGAGAGGTGATATGGGAGCATTCTTTACTGAAGACAATAAGAAAGAATGGGATTGGTTATGCCTATAGAGTGGTTTACCTTCTGCAAAAACGGTCAAATACTAATTTTTAAAGAGGAAAAATAAAAGAGGAAAAAGACAAAAATGGGAAAACCAATAATATATTGACAGAATCTGAAAATGAATGCAATATGCCATACTCACATTGTCAAAGGAATGGAACATGAGAGTTTCTTCTCATTTCTCTTTTTTTGGAACCATTCTTGTTCTTTATAATTCTGCAATATTCAATTCTGATTGCTTTATATATTTTCTTTCCAATTATATTGTATAGTTGTGGAGTTGCATAGCTAGCTAATATAATAGAGTTTTAGTTCTGGAATGGGGAAGACTTGAGTTAAAATTCAGCCTCAGACTTCACCAGTTGTGTGACATCAGGCAAGTCATATAATCCCTTCTCCTTTTTTCAGTTTCCTTAATTGTGATTGGGGGTAATGATATCTTGTAGGATTGTTGTAAGGATCAAATATGATACTATTTGTAAAAATATTTAGCAAGATATTCTTCAGCTTATATATTTTAGAGTGGAAATAGTGTGACCAGGCATTAGTAGAGTAGGGAGTGAACTAAACTATTGTAACAGAAAAGAAAAAAAATCTGTATGTTTTAAGAGTGAGAGTTGTTTCCCTTGAGAGGGGAAGGCAAAGATGGGCTGAGAGAAAAGAAAAAGGGTAAAGGGAATCCATCCTAGGCTAGCTAACTCCTTTGAGACTTTGAGAGCTCTGGTCTAGGCTTTCACTGCCCCCCTACCCCCCACTTCCCAAGCTCTCTCTTTCAGCCTGGCTCAGTCTACGGTGGCCTCAAGCACTCCTCTCCCTTTCTTATACCTTTCCCCTACTATTTCTGTTTTTCCTTCTTTTTAGCCTACCCCTTTACTTTTCCCCTTTACCCTCCACTTTTCTATAAGGTGAGAGAAGATATTCTTTCTTTGAGCCAAATCTGATGACATTCAATCTGATATGATTTACATAATGTTCATCCCCTTCCCTTCTTTTCCTCAATTATAATAGGTTTTCTTTGCCTCTTCCTGAGATATAATTTCCCTCATTTTACCTCCAATTTCCCCTCTTTTTTCCTGTTAAAATCCCTTTCCATTTCTAGTTTCTTTTTATATTTTAACAGTAAAATCAGATTATACATGCACTCTCTATGTATACCCATAACAGAATTACAGTTCTCAAGCCTTCTTTTCTTTTTACCTTTTTATCTTCTCTTGTTCTAAATTTGGATGTAAAATTTTTTGTCTAGCTCTGGTCTTTTCATCACAAATAAATGGAATTCATCTGTTTCATTGAATGTCCATCTTCTTCCTCAAAAGAAAATGCTCAGTTTAGCAGGATAATTTATTGTTGGCTGCATTTCAAGTTTCTCCACCTTTCAGAATATCAGATGGAAGCTGCTGGGTCCTGGATAATCCTTGTTGTGGCTCCTTGGTATTTGAATTGTTTCTTTCTGTCTGCTTGTAGTAATTTTTCCTTGGCCTGATAGTTCTAAGATTTAGCCATTATATTCCTCAGAGTTTTAATTTTGGAGTCTCTTTCAGGAGGTGTTCAGTGAGTTCTTTCAAGGGCTATTTTACCTTTTGATTCTATGACATCTGGGCAGTTCTCTGATGATTTCCGGAAAAAAATAGTTTCTAGGCTCTTTTTTTTTCAAATTGCTTTTCAGGGAGTCCAATAATCCTTAGATTGTCTCTTCTAGATCTATTTTCCCAGGTCATTTGTTTTCCCAATTAGGTATTATACAATTTTTTCATTTTTTTGGTTTTTTTTGACTGATTCTTGTTGTCTCATAGAGTCATTCATTTCCATTTGTTCAATTCTGAATTTTTAGTCAATTATTTTCTTCATTTACTTTTTTTTTTTTACTTCTTTATGTATTTGTCCAATTGAATTTTAAATGACTTATTTTATTCTATGGAATTTTTTCTATTTCATAAATTTTGTTTTTTAAGAGTTGTTTTTCTATTTCACAAATTATGTTTTTTAAGGAGTTATTTTCTTTTTCTGTTTCACAAATTCTGTTTTTCTGGGAGTTGTTTTCTTTTTCCATTTTATTAAATCTATCTTTTAATGAGTTATATGCCTTTTCCAAACTCTCTTGCAAAGTTTTCATTTCCTTTCCCCATTTTATTGCTAGCTCTCTTTTAAGATCCCTTTTAATTTCTTCTAGGAGAGTCTTGTGTGATGGGGACCAGGCTATATCAACTTATGTCTGGAGACAATCTGCTTTTAATCTCTTCAGGGTTTGAAATCTGTTCTTTTCTTTCATCATAAAAACTGTCTATGGTCAAAACTATTTTTTGCTTTTTTAAATCATTTTTTTAAAAGTGAAGATCTGATTTTAGGGCAGACGAGGTTTTCCAAGCTTCTTCTACAAGTGGCAGCTGCTTCCTCTACAAGCAGCCATGCTGTGGTGAGTTTGTGCTGATTCACTTCTGGTGCTGGGTGGGCGTGGCCAAGTCCTGGGAGATTATGGCACTTTGGGTTCACTATTTACCTTTTGTGTTTGCATTTGATGTTTTATAACTTCTCTGCTGATGTACTAGCTTGCAACCAAGGCAGAGTAGCCAACACTGCTGTAGATTCCTCCCCATAAATTCTCCACCACATGGAGTCTGCACCACCCCAATCTATGCTGTCTGCATGGGCGTCTGTGCTTAGACTACTTGTGTTTGGTCCACTTCCCTCTGTGCCCAGTTGAAACAGACCTTTTATGGAGATCTTCAAAATTATCTTCTGTTGGTAATTTGTTGAACTCCCAACATTGGTGTATTCTGCTGTCCAAAGCTAATTCAGAGCGTGGATTTGCTAATTAGTCTGAAGTTTGTAGGAGAAGATCAGGAAAAAAAAAAAGTGTGTCCTCTCCACCATCTTGGCTCTGCCCCCAAATCCTGCCTCTCTTTTAAAGTATAACTTAGAAAATAAAAAATACAACTCACACCCAAGTGCTGTTGTAGCATTTGTCAGAGAGGCATCACCTCTCTGATAGAAACAGCCTTCTTTAAAAGAGACCTTAACCCTTTTCAAGGTGTGATTATCTCAAGATACTCTCTGCACTTTGCTAATAATTTGAGTCATTTTCAAAATTCTGAAATTTTACAAAACATAATTTTGTTGTACATAGTCAATGAGGAAGGAAATGAACAAGTTTCCATGAAGTGGTTCCTGTATTCCAGGCTTTATGACCTCCTATTTTGCATGCTGCTGTAAGTTCATGGAATGTTCAGTTTTTTGCATATGTGTCTCTATTATTCAGCATACATAGTACCTGGCACATGACAACCATAGAATACATTCCTTTGAGGTAATGGAATGGGATGAAAAAGAAGAGTTAGGGGAAAGAAGGAAAAATCAGTTTTAATCTGTGACAGGAATTAGGTAAAGAGGGAAATCAAAAACTACAGTGGGTTTTAAATACTCAGCACACTCAGGAGGAAGCAGTATAGTCTAAATCTGATTTGGGTTTGTTCATTTTATGCCATACCTCTTCTGTACGTGACTATGGCCAAATCTTGTTTGTTTCTTTTTCTGTAAATGAGGATAATAATAATTTCCTTTGCTACAATTTGAGGATTGGGTAAGGGAAGTGGTTTATATGCTTTAATGAGGTTTTTCTTTAGCCTTTGAATCTAAAAGAGGAAGAGAAGAAAGAAATGCCTTTCAGCTCTGCCCACTCCCATTCCAAGTTAAGTCCTTTGGGAGATGATTGGGGAACATATATCCTTAACTGCTTCTGCATCCTCTCTTGCAGATTTCTAGCACAAATTCTTACTCTTTTATGGCCTGGTCTCCAATCAAGAACATGACCCTGAAGTTTCAAAAGTTGAAACTTGGGAAAGCCTTGCTAATTCCTCACAACAGCAGAGATCAGCAGACAATGAGGCTGATTTCCCATCCTGCCTTTGACATACTAGAAGCTTAGGAATTCTTAGGTATGTTGGCAGTTGAATGATACTTCCCTCTCTGGGTTCTATGGCCTGTGAGGGGTACCAAAGGTGTCCTGTTTCTGGCAAAATAAGTGTTGGGATTGTAAGATAAAGGAGAGATGTAATAATAGAAGATTATGATCAGAGTGAGTAATTTCAGATCTCATGAATGAAGACTAGTAGGTCAAGAGTTTAAGCATCTTTGGTCATTGGAACAACTACATAAAGTACAGTGTTATTCAAGCCTTTTCAACTCTTCCACAACCTCCTTCACTACACACACACACAAATATACACAAACACAAAGGAAAAAATTTATATTAAATAATCAGTGGGTGAAAAAATACTGATGCAACATTTTTTTCCTTGTAAGCTGTATTTACACAGGTTTGAGGAGAACAGACGTATCTTAACCTTGGTCAAAGACTTACCAGTGTTTTCATAAGAAATATTACTTAGCTGACCATTCATAACACATCTACAAAAAAGGAGAGGTAGAAGCTAGAAGAAAGCAGAGCATGTTTGTAATATCAGTAGTGAGAAGCTCTGAGACTCAGGGAAATCATTTTCTGGGAGACAAAATCATAATACAAAAAGAAAACTCAAACAAGAGTTGATTCATAGAGAAAATAAACAAATAGGAAAAATAAAACTAAGGTAAGAGGACATGATTACCCTTTATGAAATCATTGTTTAAAGAGAAAAATTTGGCTTTTCAGGATGATTTATAATTCAAAAATATAAATGACCTATACCACAGTGAAAACATTTCTCTAAAAATCTTTGTCATCTCTGGTTGGAAGTAATTGCACCCTTTGCTTAAATTACACAGTCCTGTGGTCCTCTTTTTAAGTCCCATAATAAGTCATTGAGGTCTCTGGGATTTTCTCTGACCATCCCTCAAGGTTGAATGCTTTCCTTCTTCGTTTCCACATCCTGACTTCCCTGCCTTCCTTCAAGTTTCATCTAAACACTTCTATAAGAAGCCTTTTCCAATTTTTAAAATTCTCCTGCTTTCTTTCTTTGAATCGTTTATTATTTATCTTGTATTAATCTTTTTGTGCATTTTAATTGTTCTGCAACTTCCCCACATTTAGATTGGGAGGTTCTTGTGGGCAGGATGCATCTTTTTGTATTTCCAGCACTTAGCACATTGCCTGACACAGAGGGATTATAAAGAAATTGCAATGATAACAAAGTAAAATTAAAATTTAAAACTTTTCATAAATGATTTTTATATGTTAAATCTTGGAGATGAAGAAGGATAAAAGTCAGAATGTCTCTTCCTTCAAAGAGTTTGCAGTTGTAATGGAGAGATGGAACACATACAGAGAAAAGTAATTACATAGAATAAATGCACAATAATTCCAAGAAGGATAATGACAATAGAAAATATTTTATATAAGGACATGGGGATTCTGTGAGGAAGACGAAAGAAGGGAGGAAGTCCCACAAATGGAGGATTCCCTGTGAAGAAGCACATTGGGGAAGGAGAATATAGGAATATAGAATATAGGAAACAGCTAAGTCAACAATCAGCCAACATTTATTAAGCACATATTGTATACCAGCATCTGTGTTAAGCACTGGGGACCCAGGAAAGGCAAACACAGAGGAACAACAGCCTCAAACAGTCTATGTTCTCTGAGGATTCTAATTTCAACAGGTTCCTTTCAGTTGAATGGGGAGGAGTGACAGTTGCAGAGACTAAGTGTGTGCCATACCAGTGCTGGGGCTCTGAATACCAGGGATGAAACCATTGCTACTAATAAGGGTAATGAGGAAAAACAATTCTGACTGAGCCATTTAAAATTATGAGAGATGATTGTGTTAAAGAACTGCACACAATATGTCATCAAATGTGGAAAATTGAGTAATGGCCACTGGACTGGAAAAGATCAATTTACAGCTAAATTTCACATGCCAACAAGGTGATGTTTAAGATTATTTAAGCATGGGTTTAGCAATATGTGATCAATAATTACAAAAGGGCAGGTTAGTTTTCAAAGAGGCAGAGAATTGACAGAATAAGTTGCCAACATTTGCTGAATTATGGAAAAAGCAGGGGTTTCAGGAAAAAAACAAACAAACCATTTACTTCTGCTTCATTTACACTAAAATCTTTTATTATGTGGAATGTGGCAAGTTTTCAAAGTGATGGTAGGACCAGATCACTTTTTCTTCTCTCTTGAAGAATCTATGCAAGAAATAATAGAACAAAATGTGGAACTAGTCTTTGTTTTTGGATTGGGAAAGGAGTACAACTAGGCTGTATGTTGTCATATATTTATTTAACTTTTATTCTGAGCACTTGATGTAAAAAGTGAGACTGGATGTATTAAAAGCCAGAATTGAAGTTTCTGGGAGAAAAACCAAAAATCTCATATATGCAGATGACACCCCTCTGATGGCAGAGAATAAAGAAGTAAGAGACCTTTGGATAAAGGTGAAAGAAGATAGTGTAAATGCCAGCTAAACATGGAAAAAAAATCCAACACACTAAGATCTTTGCCACTGGTCTCATTGTTACATTCCAAATAGAGGGAGAAGAAATGAAAGCAGTTTCAGATTCGATGTTCTTGGATTCAAAGATCATTGCACAGGATGACTACCGCTATGAAGTTAAAAGACTCTGGTTGTTTGGCAAAGCTTTGGCAAATTTGAACAGCAGGCAAAAACCAGAGACATCAGCTTGCTGACAAAGTTCTGTTTCTTTTCCCAGTAGCAATGTATGGCTATGAGAGTTGAAGTATAAGAAAGGCTGAACATTAGAATAAATGCTTTTGGATTCTGGTGCTAGAACAAACTTTGGAGTTTTGAGCAACAACAAGATGTTTAGATGACTCAAAGTTTAAATTGATTCAGACTAATCAATGGAAGATCAAATACTGAATCTGAACTTTAAATCATTTGACCACATAATGAGAAGACAGAATTCACTGGAAAAGACCATGACGTCAGGAAAGATTGAAGATAAATGGAAGAAGGGGATGGTCGAGGACAAGAAGGATAGATAGTGTCGTGGGAACAATGAACGTGAGCTTGGACAGACTTGAAGAGAGAGTGGAAGACAAAACAACCTGGGGTGGTGAGTTGCAAGGGGTCATAAAGAGCTGGACATGACTGAATCATCCAACAACAGCAACTATAAAGCTCCCCCCCTCCCCAAAAGCACCACCATCTTAATTTGGCCTAACTATGACAAGGCTTTTCTTTACATCTCGATCACTGATTTACTGCCTTATTCATGACAATAGGTCTACTTAAACAATTACTTTGTTAAATATTCTCCAATTGCAAGCAAGTTTCATATATTCTCTGGTTTTAAAAAAGTAACATCCCACATTATTGTAGTGGAAAAATTGAGCAGAATAGAGAGGAATGTTGGGGAAGGGAATATTGGAGTAGTCAGTAGGGAGATGCATTGAGATATGGCAACTGTGAGTTAAGAATGAGGAGTTTATAACTGGTTTGTTTTTATTTGAAGTATTTCAATTAAATTTGGTTCAGTATCAGGTGGAGTTGTTTCATGGTGGAATACAACTTGTGGCTAGCAAGTGCTTGTGTGGATGGATTGTCCTCATAAAAAGAGAGACAACTACTAGGGAGGTATGGGAATGTGGACAGAGTACCTGGAGCTCAATGGAATGGATACTTAGGGAGACTAGGAAATTCCCCTTCTTTGGCCATGGGGTGTGTGGCTCAGGATATATCGACTGCCCAGTAAATCGATAGAGCTTTGACTCCAGGTCTGTTACTATGAGTTTATGAAGTGCTTACTATGTGCCAATCAGTGCTCAATGAAAAGAAATAAGAGGCAACTTGTTGATTTGCCAGGCCAGGCCTCTCTACCCATACCTTTAATTCTATGGCTGCCTATCTCCTCTAGCAGACTGTTGCACTAAATCATCAATTTTTCCCTCTAATCTTCACTCTCTTCCAGTATACTCACTCCTCTTTCTTTTGGTCATGTCCAATTGTCTTCCATGTTTTAAAAAACCTTCACTTGTACTCTCTTTCAAGCAGTACTCCTAAATTCCTCCTTCCGCTCACAGATGTATACCTATTAAAAACAATCTATGCTCATTGCCAGCACTTCCTCCCCTCTCACGCAATTTGCAAGCCGATGTAACTTGGCTTTTGGCCCCTATCTCAGTTGAAACCACCATCTCTAAATTTACCAATGCTATAATTGTCAGCTTGAATGACTCTTTTCCTCCCTCTGCTCTCATTGGTCTTGACCTCTCTACAGCATTTAAGACTGTTAGCACCCTAACCCCTGAGACGGGCTCTCTTCTCTAGGTTTCAATGGAAACATTTTCTTGGTTCTGCTCCTCTTGGACACTCTCTCTTACACTTTCTGCCTTGACAATCCCATCAATATCCAAGGTTTCAGTTAGCATCTTAACCCAGGCTCAGATCACCATATTCAGGCCAGCATCTCTTTTTGACTTTCCCTCTTACATTACCATTTGATTCAGCCATTTGAAGCGGAGATGTCAAATGCTATATAGTCAAAAGAGAAATCATTATCTTCCCCGACCCAATCTTCTTCCTTATTTCCCTATTTCACTTCAGGGCACCACCATCCTTCTACTCACCCATTTGCAAAACTTTGGGATCTCCTCCTGTTGGAAATGAGAAAAAGGAGCCCCAGACAACAGCTGCTCAGATCACAGAGAAGGAAAGCACAGAGACAGGTCATATTCCTGATACTAGATTATGCTGATAATTATGGTGATGAGCTTGCTTGGTTCCCATAGACACCAATATTGGGGGAAGTGTAGGTCAGACGGGTCTTTAGATAACCACCCTATTTTGATTCCTCATATTTAGGAGAAAGGTAGGTGATAGAAGCCTCTTTTACATGATGGTTTTCAGTTTGCATTTCTACGTTATTTGAAGCAGAATAGCATTAGAGATCAGGTCTAATTCTTTTATTTTACATATGACAAAGCTCATTTTATGTAGGGCAGCTAAGTGACACAGCAGACCAAAGACCAAGCCTGGAATCCTCTTTGTGAACTGAAACCCAGACCCAAACACTTACTATTTGTGTGGCCCTAGTTAGACTTAACTCTGCCTCAGGTACCTCTTCAGGAAAATGTGCTGGAGAAGGGAATTGTAAACACTCCCATATTTTTGCTAAGAAAACTCCTAATCAGGTTGTGAGGAATCAATTGAGATTGATTGGAATTGATTGAAATGTCTGAACACACACAAAACTTTAGGACAGAAATGGATTTGGATGAATATCACTCAGATAGTTATAAGCAGACCTGGATTCTGGACCCAGGTTTTCTAACTCCTAATACAGTGTTTTCTCTCTTCTATGATCTTTCCCACAACTCAATCCCTTATGTCTGAAAGCTCCAATCTTATCTCTCAGGACAAGGAAACCCTTTACTACCGACTGCCACATTGAGTGTTGCCCTTTATTCTTGAAAAGACCAAAATCACATCACTGTTAGAGCTCAATTAGGGTCAGGATGCTCTGCCATAGGTTAGACATAAATAGTACAGATGAACATTTGAGGTGGCTTCTCTAATCCCTGCTGAATCAGTATTATATTCCTTCTCCTCTTTTATTTCTTCTTTTTTCATGACAGGAAGAGGTGGAAGTCCATAAATACTGAGAAAATAAACAATTGGCTGAGCAATGGGGCTTCAGTTTCCTCATCTGCAAATGATAATCTAGAATTAGACGATGCCTAAAGTTCCTTCCAACTTTAAATTCTATGATCCAAATTGGTTTGACTTCCCACTGTCACCCCCTCAGGGACCTTATAGGAAGAATCTGCTAAGGGAATAAGAAGACTCTCTTTTCCTCCCTAGATTAACTTGATCTAACCCCCTAAACCGCATAGTCAATGTAACAGGTACTTTTTACACTGGACAGAAACTCTGACTTGAAAACACTGGTGAGTGTGTCTCCCAGAGTGACCTTTTCACACCTCTTCTATTTTCCTATCATGGCTTCCAAATTTTTCCATGTCTGTGTCTACCAGCCTTGGAACCCCACAAGCAGACACCAAGTATAACGGACCAATAGAGAAAAGGATCAGAAAGGGTTTGTGACAATTCAGTTTATCTGGTTCTACAAGTGCACATATTTTTGGCACTGTTGTCCCTGCTGGGGAAATCCATTTAGACCTAGATGCAGCAACATAGCATTTTGTTTACAACACAGAGTGGTGATCTTTTAATGCTCTGCAATTCAGCATGTCACCCTATGAAGGAAAGCTTATTTAAAGAATCTTTTAGACAAAGAGCATGTGCAGTAGTCATTGTAATGCATTAAGATTCCAGTGCTAGGTTGGTAGAAGGAGTTGGAAGGATGGCTGGAATTTATTCCACCTTTGTCTTTATCTTTTAGATTCTCCAGCTTCCTGCAAGAGCAGCTTCTTGATGCCTTCAACTTTTAGAGTCATCTTCATCTCTTATTCCTAGAGTACTTAGGCTCATTGTTTCTTTGCCTACTTTAGAGCATATTCTGTGGGAATTGTGTGGAAAATGGGAGAACTGTGGGAACTGAGAGAACCACACTGACTATATCTTGTGATCCAATTCTGGAGCTAGCTTAGTTCTCTTTCTTTTCAAGTTGGAAGCTTGTCCAGTGTCTGTCTTCTGAGAAAACTTTATTTGTGAGAAAACTTTTTGCATCACTTGGATCTGCAGTGAATTCCCTGAATAGCTGGGAAGCTGACCCACCTCTACTTGTTGCTTAGAGATCATTAACTAAAGACCTAGGTTAAACTGACTAGAAACTTAATCAGACTCAAAGATAGAGAAAAGGAGGCTTTTCTCCCTCTTCACTATTCTCTGTCCTTAAGCCATCCGTATGCTTTATCTGGAAAATGGTTGTATGCTGGTCAATCAGTTATTATTTCCTTATTCCTTTAATCCCACTAGAGGGGAGTGGGATACCTATTTTCTTGATTTCAGGGAATTACATTAATTCACTCTCCCTCTCTCAACTTGGAAAATCATTGATCTTTCAATCAATTAGAGATCAGATTACTTAATGTTGTATCCTGGTTTGTCTTATTATTTTCTTTTAAGGCATAACAATGTGCTTCCCCTTTTATATGGGGTCTAATGCCATACTGAGGAGGTGTGGTCCAGATTTCTTATGCACTTGGAATTCTTTGCTTAATAAACTGACTGTTTATTTCCTCAATTATTTCATTTTTTTTCTCTCATCACACATAACAATGGCAAAATCCATTTCAAAATAATAGAAAGAAAGGTTTATTCTAAATAAATATAAAATGCCTAGAATGTCTAGGAATCAATTTATTATAGCACAGTTAAGCCCTGTACAGGGCATTCCAGAGGCTTGGTGCAGTTTTAACTTTTAATAGTTATCCTTCCCAATTTCCTCCATCAACCTGGAACTAGAATCTTAATGTGTTCTAGTAGCATATTCTGTCTGCCTAAAAGATTTTCTGAAGAAGATTTTCCTTCATAGGAAACATCCTCAATGTAGATTATTACAAGAGCACTATTCCATGATGTCGTGTTTCTGCATCTATGTCTAAATCAATTTTCACCTAGAGGGAAAATAGTTCCAAAAATATTATAAAAATACATACATAAAATCTTCTAACATATATATTTATATATGAACTTACACACAGCATATATACACATATATTTTTGCATATAACAATTATATGTATAAGCATTTTAAAGATTTTAAAATAAAAACTTACAGGAAGATTATTCACTGATCAAGGCTGGAATATGTCAATATTATAAAATTATGATTTTTATGTGAATACACAATATTTAAGTGATATATTGTATAATAAATGTATATTGTATGGTAGAAATAAAACAAAATTCCAATCTATCAATTTATTAATATATCAATTAAGATGGCAAGTATATAAATATGAAATCTTACAAAAATTTGTTTTATTATTTGGTTTCCACACATAAAGACTTATAATCTTATGGAAGATAATTTTAAAATACTAAGAAAGAAAGAAGAATGGCAGTTTCCTATCTGATATTATCTTAAAAATCATTATTTATTTAAAAATATTTGTAGGGAGGGGCAGCTAGGTTGGAGGTCTAGGAGGACCTGGCTTCACATCTTGTCTCAGTCACTTAACACTTCCTAAGTGTGACCCTAGGCAAGTCACTTAACCCCAATTGCCTCAGCTATATATATAGGATAAAAATTGGAAAAATAATAGATCAATGAAACAAATTCAATTAGTTAGAATCCAAAGCACTACAACTCCAAAATCCAGTCATAATAGATCTAAAGTTCAATTTTTTTTGGACAGAATCACTTGTTGATAGAACTATTGGGAATATTAGAAAGCAATTTAGTAATAAAATGGTTTAGATCAATATTTTATGCCAAATACCAATGAAGCTTAAAGGAGACACATGGTTTGAATACTAAAGGTCCCATCATTTATGGATACAATAGATATTCATATTAGGTAGCTTCTATAGCTATACTTAGGGAGAGAGTTAACTAAAAGGGGAAATATATAATCATGAAAGAAAAATCAATTTTATGACAAGGAAGTATAACTCTTGAATTAAACTTAGTTCAATATATAGAAGGGCTTTTGAATGGGAAAAAAAAAGATCTGCACATAAGATACTTCTGATAAGCATCTTATTTCCACAATATGATGGGAACTAATGTACATCTATGTGATTTGTAAACACCATCTGCATCCTGAAAAAGAATGATGGAAATTGAATATAAATCAATACATGTTATGTACACTTCTTTTTTCTGTTTTGTTTCCCCTGTTCTATGGTTTTTCCCTCTCATTCAGATTTTTCTGTTCTAATATAATTAATAATGCAATGTGTAATAAAAAATAAAAATTAAAAAAGCAAAAAATATATTCAATTAACATGTGCCAAGAGAATATGAACATATAACTTTCAAAAGGAGAATTACAAAATCTAAACAATTATATAAAATGCTCCAAACCCCTAATAACAAAAAAATTGAAGATGAAAACAATCCTTAGTTTGTCCCTTACGCCCAAGTAATTGGGAAAAATGAAAAAGGATGGAAATTCTGAACATTCTATTTGAAAATAAATATATAATACATTGCTCATATAGTTGCACTCATCTAAGCATCCTCGAAAGCAATTTGATATTTTGCTAATAAAGAGACTAAAGACTTTGTACCTCCGACCTAGAGATCTTTCTGTTAGCCCCACCTCATGAATGATAAAGTCAAAAAAGGCAACTTTTTTTTGTAGTAATAAAGAACTGGGAATAAAAGGAGATAGAAATTCATTGGTTGAAGGAAAGGCTATAAATTATGGCACTTGAATATTTATAAGAGACCATTTATATAGATTCTTTGTTATCTATTGTCTAGAAATCTTTAACAAATTAAAATGTTTCACTATATAAAGGACAAGGAATAGGATTACAACAGACATTGAATTTCTTTTACTCTGTGAATTCCTCGTTCTTTCCTGCCTTCCTGCCTTCCTATCTTCCTACCAGCCTTCCTGCCTTCCTGCCTTCTGCCTGCCTTCCTACCTTCCTGCCTTTCTTTCTATCCTTCTTTCCTTCTTCTTTTTGTTACCCAGAATGTGTCTTTGGGTGGGATGAGGAAGAAATATATTTAGAAATAATAATTATATAAAATATAATCTTTTACTATATTCAACGTAAAGAAATCTCAGCATCTTGAGGGTAGGCATTATTGTTTTCCTGTTTGTTTTCCCACATTAACTGGGGGACAAACAGACTTAGGTGTATTGACCCCAGGCTACCCATTATTTATTCTTCTACCTTTTCCAGGAATATTCTTCCACTCCTAATTAGCATTGTTCATATTCAAGCATTTCCCAAAGTCTAGTACTGACCTCCTGCTCTGCCGTTCATGGTTATGGCTGCCATAGGGGAATCATCTGGAAGAATCAAATGGTATTAAGACAGCTGGTGGTATAATGAACCTGTATGTAAATGTGTCCTTATACCCTTAGTAACTGTTTGATTCCAGACAAGCTCCTTATTCTCTGTCTGTCTTGGGTTCCTCAACTATAAAAAAAAGGATAATGATAGCACTTGCCTCCTGGGGTTATTGGAAGGATTAAATGAAACAATAAATATAAAAAGCTTCACAAATTGCCTGGAACATTATAGGTGCTTAATACTCATTCCCTCCCTATGCCACAAAACATGGTACCTTGAAGACAGTATGTGTTTATTAAATGTTTTGAATTTGAATTAGACAAAGCAACACATCAATCCTCCCTGTACAAAATTTCTCTTTACAGCCACCTCACTTCATTCTGATGGGCGTCAGCTTAGTTTAGGACTCATCTCAGCATGTTAGAAGGAGTGGTAGAGTCCATTTTGGTGTATTATCTAACCCTTCAATTGCATAAAGCTTCCTCACCGCTTCTAGCCCTGCTCCTTCTCCTAATGCTAAAGAGGAATGATTTTTCTCTCCTGTTTTACAAAGAACTTGCACACATTATTATTTTTTTTTTTGTTCTAAGCACCAACTTACTGAGGTCAATATGACAATTTATTATATACAGGGATTAAGATGTTTTTACACAGCACAGATAGTAAGTGTAGGACTAGGATTTCAAGGCAAGTCTTCTGCTTCTAATCCGAATTTTGCTTCACCCCGTCCCCTCAATACTAAAGGGGGCGTGTGAAGATCGGAGGGGAACGGGATGGAATGTGGAAGAATAAAGGAAAGAATTCATGACAGATGGATGTGGATGCCTCTTTGGGCATTAGAGAAGGCTGAAGAGAAGGCTTTCTGGGAGAGATCTTCCCTGTTTCACCTGTTTTAGAGGGGGAAACAGTTGGAGCTTGTTTTAGGGGTGGAGACAGAAGCCCCTGCCACCACATCCTGGACCCAAGCCTCAGCCTTGGTCCCTCCTCCTTTGCTCTGGACAGCTGAGATCATTCAACTGAGGACAGCACTTTGGCTGCACCATGGCCTCCACACTCTCCTTTTTACTCTGTCTTGGTGAGTCTAAGGGATCAGGAATAGAGATGGAGGAGGTGAGGGATGATGGGAGGATTCTGATACATGGACAGGGAGTTGTGGGGAAATGAGCAGGTTCTTCATGTTTCCGAGTGTCATTAATGTAACAATTTCTGGCATTCCAGAAAAAATAGATGTCAGGTGTCTTTAACGAGAGGGAGGTAAGATGTGGTGTGTTATGGTGAGTGCCATTCTAGGATTTGGCTCACTGAAGTGTCTCTTTGACAGGGCTGTGTCTGAGCCAGAGAATCAGAGCACAGGAGGGTGAGTCCTATCCCCCAAATACTTCTTCTCCTGTATTAATATAGACAGTCTCTTCTGAGGAAGTCATCACTACAGAAAACTGAGGATTGAAGGGGTATCTTACTGAGCTGGCAGAGATCAATCCTAGGGGAACATGGAGATAAAAGCTGCTAAAAGCAGGATAATGAGAGGAGGGAGACATGCCTAAGCTCACAGGCTGTAGCTCTCTTCCAAAGATGCTCTTCCTGTGCAGTACCCTTCCTGGGCACAATGGGACTATCTGGTGCCAAGGCTTGACAATATGGGTTAGATATTAGACATAATAAATATTTGCAGACTGGAAAATGAGTTTCTTTTCTTTTCCCCTTTTCTTTCTTTTTTTTTTTGCTCATTCATTTATTGTTTTATTGTTATTATTATAGCTTTTTATTGACAAAATATATGCATGGGTAATTTTTCAACATTGACTCTTGCAAAAACTTCTGTTCCAACTTTCCCCTTCCTTCCCTCCACCCCCTGCCCTAGATGGCAGGCAGTCCCATATATGGTAAATATGTTTAAGTATATGTTAAATACAATATATTTGTACATCTTCATGCAGTTATCTTGTTGCACAAGAAAAATCGGATTTAAAAAGAAGGTAAAAATAACCTGGGAAGAAAAATAAAAATGCAAGCAAACAACAGAAAGAGTGCAAATCTATACTCATTTCCCAGTGTTCTTTCCATGGTTATAGGTGGTTCTGTTAATTACTGATCAATTGGAACAGATTTGGATTTTCTCATTGCTGAAGATAGCCACTTCCATCAGAATTGATCTTCATATAGTATTTTTTTATTATCATAGCTTTTTATTGACAGAACATATGCATAGGTAATTTTTGAACATTATCCCTTGCACTCACTTCTGTTCCAATTAATCCCTTCCCTCCCTTTACCCCCTTCCTTAGATGGAAGGCAGTCTCATACATGTTAAACATATTAAAGTATATCTTAAATGCAATATATGTGTACAGATACATAGAGTTCTCTTGTTGCACAAGAAAAATCAGATTCAGAAGATCAAAATAACTTGAGAAGAAAAAGAAAAATGCAAGTAGTCCACATTCATTTCCCAGTGTTCTTTTTCTGGGTGTAGTTGATTCTGTCCATCATTGAGCAATTGGAACTGAATTAAAAATTTTCATTGTCAAAGATATCTACTTCCATCCGAATATATCCTCACATACTATTTTTTTTTGGGAAATGTATAATGATCTCTGGTTCTCCAGGTTCTCCAGGCCTCTCTGAAACCATCCTACTGGTCATTTCTTGCAAAGCAATAATATTCCATAACATTCATATACCACCATTTACCCAACCATTATCCAATTGATGGGCATCCATTCATCTTCCAGTTTCTAGCCAAGCACTACAAAAAGGGTTGCCACAAACATTTTGGCACATATATGTCCCTTTCCCTTCTTTAATATTTCTTTGGGATATAAGCCCAATAATAATATTACTGGATCAAAGGGTAAACTTTTTGAGCATAGCTCTAAATTGTTCTCCAGAATGATTGGATCCATTCACAACTCCACCAACAATGCATCAGTGTCCCAGTTTTTCCACATCCCCTCCAACATTTGTCATTATCTTTTCCTATCAATTTAACCAATCTAACAGGTGTGTAGTGATATCTCAGAGTTGTCTTAATTTAGATTTTTCTTATCAATAGTGATTTGGAACACCCTTTCATATGAGTGGAAATAGTTTCACTTTCATCATCTGAAAATTGTCTGTTCATATCCTTTGACCTTTTATCAATTGGAGAATAGCTTGATTTCTTATAAATTAGAGTCAATTCTCTATATATTTTGGAAATGAGGCCTTTATCAGAACCTTTAACTGTAAAAATGTTTTCCCATTTTATTGCTTCCCTTCTAATCTTGTTTGCATTAGTTTTGTTTGTACAAAAACTTTTTAACTTGATATAATCCAAATTTTCTATTTTGTTATTAATAATGATCTCCAGTTCTTCTTTGGTCACAAAATTCTTCCTCCTCCACAGGTCTGAGAGGCAAACTATCCTATGTTCTTCTGATTTATTTATAATCTCGTTTTTTTATGCCTAAATCATGAACTCATTTTGATTTTATCTTGATGTATGGTGTTAAGTGTGGGTCCATGCCTAATTTCTGCCATACTAATTTCCAGTTTTCCCAGCAATTTTTGTCAAATAGTAAATTTTTATTCCAAAATTTGGGATCTTTGGCTTTGTCAAACACTAGATTGCTATAGTTATTGACTATTTTGTCCTGTGAACCTAATCTATTCCACTGATCAACTAGTCTCTTTCTTAGCCAATACCAAATGGTTTTCGTGACCACTGCTTTGTAATATAGTTTTAGATCAGGTACAGCTAGGCCACCTTCATTTGATTTCTTTTTCATTAGTTCCCTTGAAATTCTTGACCTTTTGTTCTTCCATATGAATTTTGTTGTTATTTTTTCTAGGTCATTAAAATAGTTTCTTGGGAATCTGATTGGTATAGTACTAAATAAATAGATTAGGTATTATTGTCATCTTTATTATATTTGCTTGGCCTATCCAAGAACATTTAATATTTTTCCAGTTGTTTAGATCTGACTTTATTTGTGTGGAAAGTGTTTTGTAATTTTGCTCATATAGTTCTTGACTTTCCTTTTTTTCTTTTTTTTATTATAGCTTTTTATTTACAAGATAGAGGCATGGGTAATTTTTCAGCATTGACCCTTCTAAACTCTCTTTTTCAACCTTTCCCCTCCTTCCCCTACCCCCTTCCCTAGAGGGCAGGCAGATCCATATATGTTAAAGTATATGTTAAATACAATATATGTACACATATCTATACAGTTATTTTGCTGCACAAGAAAAATTGGACTTAGACATAAGGTAAAAATAACATGAGAAGGAAATCAAAAATGCAAATGGACAAAAACAGAGGGAATGGAAATGCTATGTTGTGGTTCATATTCATTTTCCATAGGTCTTTTGCTGGGTGTAGCCGGTTCTCCTCATTATTGAACAAATAGAACTGATTTGGTTCTTCTCATTGTTGAAGAGAGCCGTGTCCATCAGAATTAGATCATCATATGGTATTGTTGTTGAAGTATATAATGAACTCCTGGTCCTGCTCGGTTCCTGACTTTCCTTTGGCAAATAGATTCCCAAATATTTTATACTATCAACAGTTATTTTAAATGGAATTTCTCTTTGTATCTCTTGCTGTTGGATTTTGTTAGTGATGTATAAAAATGCTGAGAATTTATATGGATTTATTTTGTATCCTGAAAATTTTGCTAAAGTTGTGGATTATTTCTAATAGCTTTTTAGTAGAGTCTCTGGGGTTCTCTATGTATACCATCAAATCATCTGCAAAGAGTGATAATTTGGTTTCCTACTCTAATTCCTTTAATCCCTTATTTCCAAAGCTAGCATTTCTAATATAATTTGAAATGGGAAGGGTTACAGTTTATCACCATTATATATGATGCTTACTGATGGTTTTAAATAGATGCTGCTGACTATTTTAAGGAAAAGTCCATTTATTCCTATACTCTCTAGTGTTTTCAATAGGAATGGGAGTCGGATTTTATCAAATGCTTTTTCTGCATCTATTGAGATGATCATATGGTTTTTGTTAATTTGGTTACTGGTATAGTCAATTATGCTAATAGTTTTCCTAATATTGAACTAGCACTTCATTCCTGCTTTAAATCTTACTTGGTAATGGCGTATTATCCTGGGGATGATTTTCTGTAATCCTTTTGCTAATATTTTATTTAAGATTTTTGCATCAATGTTCATTAGGGAAATTGGTCTATAGTTTTCTTTTTCTGTTTTCGTTGTTTTGTTTTTTGTTCTGTTTTTTGGCTTCCACTGCTTTTTTTACTTCACCTGAAGCATAATAGCTTCTGCTCTAGCCTTTTACCTTTACTTTGTATGTATCACCCTGTTTCAAGTGTATTTCCTGTAAACAACATATTGTAGAATTCTGGCTTTTAATTCTGTTTGTTATCTTCCTCAGCTTTATGGGGGAGTTGACCCCATTCACATTTATGGTTAAAATTACTAATTCTGTATTTTCTGCCATCTCATTAATCCCAGATTATGCTTTTCTCTTTCCTTTTCCCCTTATCTCCCTCCCTAGTATTAAACTTATGAGCACCACTTGCCTCATGCAACCCTCCCTCTTTAGGATCCCTCCTCCCCCTAAGAGTCCTCTCCTTTCCTTAAATCTTCCCTTACAATTTCTGTATTCCCTTCTGTTTAGAAGTGGAGAAGTTTCTCTGTAAACCGAATATGTTTAATATTTTCTCGTTGAGTCAGTTCTGATGAGAGTAAGATTCACACTATGTTCATTCCTCTCCCTTCTTTTCCTCAGATACAATAGGTTTCTTTTGCCTCTTCATGAGATGTAGTACTTTCACTTTTCCCTTTTTCTAGTACAATTTCCTTTCTATCTCTAGATCCATTTTTTATATTATGACAGTAAATCAAATTATACATGTACTCTTTATGTATACTCATAACAGAAATATAGTTCTCAAGAGTTCTTGTTTCATCTGGAGAAAATCTATTCCTAGTCTCCTCAGGGTTTGAAGTCTGTTCTTTCAGTATAGAAGCTATCTAGAGTTAGATCCAGGTTTGCCATTTTCCTCATTTTAACAAAACAAAACAAAAGTTGCAGTTTGCTTTTGGGGCAATGCGGGGTTACTGAGCTTCCTCAACAGACAACAGGAAGTAGCAGTGAAGCAGCAGTGGGACAGCAATGGCTAAATTGGGATCAGCATCTGCACTGGAATCAATGTTGCATGCTGAGATGGTGCTGAGTCCTTCCTGATGCTTGGTGGGGGTGGCTAGGTCCAAAGAGACTCTAGCATTTTGGGGTTATAGTCTTTACCCCCTGTGTTTATAGCTTCTCTGCTCATCTACTGGCTTGCTGCCAGAGCAGAGCAACTGACACAGTGGTAAAATTCTCCTTGCAAATTTTCAGCCTGTGAAGACCACATCCCACACCTCTCCGGTCTGCTCAGTGTGAGCTGCTTTCTGTGCTCTCACTGCCTATCTGCCTGAGTCTGCCCCTGGCCTAGCTTTGTTCTGTCCCGGTGCTTGGAACAAAAAGAGACCTTTTCTGTTGAATTTAAGATTATCTTCTGTTGGTAATGTGTTGTACTCCCACTATTCATGGGTTTTGACAGTCAATCAATCATTAATTCCAGGGCTGAATTTCATAAAAATAGTTTGAGGGTAAAGGAGAGCAAAAAAAGATGCATGGGTCCTCTCCTCCATCTTGGGCTCTGCCAAATGAGTTTCTTTTCAAATGTTTGGGAGCTTTCAATTCAGAGTTCCAACTACTATGATGACCAGAGGACTATCTCATATTCAGTGAATCCTGAAACGAATACAAATAGAGTGTTACAGTAAAAATTCATATTCACATAGTGCTTTAAACTTGACACAGTGTGTTTCTCCCAAGGCCCCTAATGGTCAGTATGGCATGGAAGCTGGGTGTTCTGGGTGAGAAGAAACTAAGATTAAACACCTGAGACATGGGCAGGAGGAGAGTGGTATTGACAACTGATATCTAGAGACTTCTTTGGGAGGTTGGTTTCATCCCTAACAAGTAGGGATCTAGTGTTGTCATGGTACTCCCTTAGCCCCTGCTTCTGTCATGTTCTCCTGGGATGACATCCCCATGTCCTCTAGGTCACCTGGCTCAGATTCTGGAACTTTCTCTTTCCTTCTTCCCACTGAGGTCCAAGAGGTCTTTTCAGCTCTTTGTCCCTTTATGTTTATGTTCAATGAGTAAAGAAAACTTTTATTGATCCTTTTCCCATATGGACCTATTCATCTAGAATGGAATTAATTATACAAACAGACACACATATATGTTTATATTTAAGTAAATATACATACATATATATTGATATAGATATAAAAATCAGTGTTTAAACATTTGCTGATGAATCGATACACTGATGTAGTTCAATCCTCTAATTTTTCAGGCAAGGAAATCAAGCACACAAGGGGCAACAAGAGTGTCATGAATTCCCCCAGCTAAACAACATGGGGATTTTGTAGATTTACAGCTTAGAGGGGTTCTGTGGCTCTGCTTTTCCATATGTATATTTTAGAGAGGTAGATATAAAGAGCCAGAGGTTTAAGTGGCCACAATGCTCATAAATGGAAGTCTGGGAATTTGAAGTGAAGGTATTGCCATCAGATACATTGGCTTTCCACCAAATAGTAGCAAACCTTGGAAGCCATTTCTTTTAGTTTCTACCTTTCTTTTATTTTACCAACCAACTTATCTGCCCATTACTGATCAGTACAGGAGAGACATTCCTATACAAGTATTTCTGCTTGTTTCAGCCAATCCATCCCATATTCTCTGAGAAATTCACCTTCTTGATCATCCTCTTCCTCATCTTCCAAGCTTTGATCTCTCCCTATTATTTTGCTCCTTCCCTGCTGTCTAAAATCCCAAAATTCCAACCCTCATAGCTGCCGATATATGAAAACGAATGTGTTTCCATGACTTATAATTAGTTGATCGCCACCATGTCACAGCTAAATGCATGTGAAAAGTTTTTTGTACTCCTTTTCTCAGTTTCCTCTTCCTCCTCTCACTTTTCATTTATTTGGACCTCATTCTTCAAAACTTCTCTCTCTTTAAGTGAGAAATCTGATGACTGTTTTCATTCCTCACCCTTCTTGGATTCTCTCTAATTTTTAACACTAATGAATGTCTTCCTCTTTACTGCTCTCTTGTCTCTGGATTTTGTTAACTACTCTCTCCACCCTGTTTGCTTCTTCTCAATCTCTTTCTTGGATCATTGTTAGGATTCTTGCAGATGTTATGGGCCAGAATTTGAGACAAGGTAATGTGCTTCCTTCACACCTTTAAAAGGGGGTTACATCTTTAGACTTCTGAAAGGAGTTTACACCTTTAAAGGAGCTTTAAAGGAGTTCCCACAACCCCATGGAGTTCCCACAAGCCCATTCTCTGGGAGGATAAAAGGAGCCAAGACTCAGTGGGAAGAGTCAGTTTGGAAGGAGTCTGGATTGGGTCTAGGAGAAGACTTCCCACACTTTCAGAGATAGAGTCTGATTCCCACACTCTAGGAGATTCAGAATAAAGATTTCATTCCCATGTCTACTTTTGTGCTGGCTGGAGGCTTTGGATTCGGAGAGAGATACAGACTGAAACTGACTAGAGACATTCTGACAGGAAAAGATACACGATTTGAAGGAGAAAATAAAGGATCTGGAGATAAGATTTGGAAAGAGATAGTAGAGGACTTTAACCCGTGGCTGCATTTTGGGGGATTATTGGAACAGGAACTAAAGCCAAGGCTGCCTCCCCAGAAGCTCCCCAAGAGATCTCCTCCCAGAGAACGATTGCAATTTAGAGACAACAGAACATCACAGACCATCATTTTTATCTTGGTCCCAAAGGAATACACTCCTCATGACTCTTATCCTGCCCCTCTTATCCTCTATTGAAATGGTCACTTAGTCATTTTATCATCTCTTTGGCTTACACCATCATCTCTTCTCAGATGCAGTTCAGGTTTATTTCCAGAACAACCATTTCTTGGTATTGAACCTTTTAAACTATATGTGCTCCAGCTATCTAGAAATGTGAGATGGGCACACTTAGAGCCATCTCCACTCTAAATCTTCATATGAACCATTTGTGCCTGACCTTTGGTAGAACTTTCAGAACTCATATTAGTCTGATTAGCCACAGTTCATCACATGTACTTTCACCTCCATATAGTGATGTCCTCTTTGAGAATAAAAGACCTCTATAGTCCTCTAAAACTTGACAAGCTCCAAATCTGAACTTTCCTTTTCAGAGAGAAAACATTGCTTTTCTATTTTTATTTGGAACACCACCAACCTTCTAGTCATATAGATTTGAAATCTTAAAGTTTCTTGTTATGGATGGGGAAAATGAATCTCAGGGAGGGCAAGAGACTTTGTCTAGATCATGCAGCAAATAAATATCAGAGTTTGGTCTAGAACTTGGGACCTATGACTCCTCAATTACATTCTAAACCAAAATTTAGCTTTAGACCTTGATACTTTCTGTGGTTGAAAAGGATTCAAAGTAAAGGGGGACCTAGAACAATTTCCCCCACTGAGTCATCAAAGCTAGGGGAAAAGAAAATGTATGTTGCTTTATTGAGAAAGTTTCCCTTAAACATTTTTACATTCAAAGGTTCTGATAAAAGCCTCATTTCTAAAATACATAAGAAATTGACTCAAATTTATAAAAATCCAAGACATTCTCCAATTGATAAATGGTCAAAGGAAATGAACAATTTTCAGATGAAGAAATTGAAACTATTTCTATTCATATGAAAAAGTGCTCCCAATCATTATTGATCAGAGAAATGCAAATTAAGACAATTCTAAGATAGTACTACATACCTCACAGATTGGCTATGATGATAGGAAAAAATAATAATGCATGTTGGTAAGGATGTGAAAAAAACTGGGACACTGATACATTGTTGGTGGAACTGTGAATAGAACCAACCTTTCTGGAGAACAATTTGGAACTATGATCAAAAAGTTATTAAACTGTGCATACCCTTTGACCCAGTAGTGTTTCTACTGGGATTATATCCCAAAGAGACCCTAAAGGAGGGAAAGGGATCCACATGTGCAAAAATGTGGCAGCCTTTTGTGTAGTGGCAAGGAACTGGAAACTGTGTGGAAGCTCATTACTTGGGTAATGGCTAAGTAAGTTATGGTATATGAATGTTATGGAATATTATTGTTCTGTAAAAAACAACCAGCAGGATGATTTCAGAGAGGCCTGGAGAGACTTACATGAACAAATATTAAGTGAAATGAGCAGAACTAGGAGATCATTGTACACAGCAACAACAAAACTATATGATGATCAATTCTGATGGATGTAACTCTTTTTAACATTGAGAAGATTCAAACTAGTTCAAATTATTCAGTGATGAAGAGAGCCATCTTCACCCAAAGAGAGGACCGTGAGAACTGAGTGTGGACCACAACATAGTGTTCTCATTCTTTCTGTTCTTGTTTGCTTATATTTTGTTTTCTTTCTCAGTTTTTTCTCCTTCTTGATCCGATTTTTTTTTGTGCAGCAAGATAAATGTATAAATAAGTATGTATAGATATTGGATTTAACATATATTTTAACATATTTAACATATATTGTATTATCTGCCATCTAGGGAAGGAAGTGTGGGGAAGAAGAGGATAACTTGGAACATAAGGTTTTGCAAGGGTCAATATTGAAAAATTATCCATGCATATGTTTTGTAAATAAAAAGCTTTAATAAAAAAGAGAAAATTTCCCTTTTAGATTCATAGATTAGAAAGGGATTCTGGAAGGGAACCAGAAATTATTATGGCAAGTCCCCTCATTATATGGATGATAAAATTGGAGATAAAAGAAAAGGAATTTGTGCATAGTCACCCCAATACATATGAGCAGAGCTGGGATCTAAACCCAAATGTTCCAACCCCTACTTCATAGTCTTTTCTCTTCTAGGTCCTCTCCCTAGTCCTAATCTCTCAGTTCAGAAAAATTTTACCCTGGTCCCAAGGGGCAACGTGACCTTCAGGTGCAACATGTTAGATGATGATTTGCCACCCCAGAAATGGACATACCTTCTGCTCAAAGAGGGGAATTCCAACCCTTTATGTGAAAAGACTACAGAAGCAAGCTGGGTTGA
Source organism: Sminthopsis crassicaudata (assembly GCF_048593235.1). Taxonomy (NCBI): domain Eukaryota; kingdom Metazoa; phylum Chordata; class Mammalia; order Dasyuromorphia; family Dasyuridae; genus Sminthopsis; species Sminthopsis crassicaudata. Next base: position 650,122,685 of record NC_133619.1, read on the forward strand.
GTTTACCCTATCATTTAAGATGACCCAGGATTTTGGGAACTACAGCTGCAAGTTCTTTGGCTCTCAGAGTCCACAAATAAAGTCAGAGGCCAGCATGGTCCTGGAGATTTCTGAGAAAGGTGAGAATGAGGATCTGGTTCTATTGTTGTAGTTGTTTTTATTTTATATAATATATTTCTTTATTTAAATAAATGAAAAAAATATAAGAAAACCCAGAAGAAAAACATTGGCATGATTCCTATGCTCTTCCAGGTCCCTTCATTGGCAGCACAGGGTCACTCAGTTCCTTCCCCTGCCCTCAGCTAATCAAATTGGAATACAATTGGTATATTTGTCCATATCTCCAATTCAGAAATGCCTCAGCTCTTGGAGTGAATTTAGACTCATCCTTTTAAGTTCCACTAAAGACACTACATTCCTGTTGCAAAACCATGGTTGTTTTTTCAGATTATAAATTCTGAAACAAAGCACCAACCAGAAAACAAATCTCAAGTTCCTTCTGCATAGTTGTGGGAGAATTCACAAATTCCAAAGATCAGCCTTGAGATCCACGTTCTTCTGGAGTCTCTCCTGCAACCTGTTAAAGATTAATTTTGTCAATAGACAAAGATAGGATGAGGACTGTTAGTGCAGATATCTGGTCTTTGCCAAAAAAAAAAGGGGGGGAAATGAAAAAAAATAATTCGAATGAAGGTAATCAAAGCTAACTCTCTAAATGCTGCAATGAGCCTTTTTTTTCAGGAGGTGTCTTTCGAGGCAAATAAACACAATAACTCTTAAGAATACAAAATCAACCTAAACCAGATAAGTTGAAAACTGAGAAAGAAAACTACAGACCAATCTCCTTAATGAATATTGATGCTAAAATGTTAAATAAGATATTAGCAAAAAGACTACAGAAAATCATCCCCAGGATAATACACTATGATCAAGTAGGATTTATACCAGGAATGCAGGGCTGGTTTAATATTAGGAAAACTATTAGTATAATTGACCTTATTAATAAACAAATTAACAAAAACCATATGATCATCTCAATAGATGGAGAAAAAAAGCATTTGATAAAATCCAACATCCATTCCTACTAAAAGCGCTTGAGAGTATAGGAATAAATGGACTATTCCTTAAAATAGTCAGGAGCATATATTTAAAACCATCAGTAAACATCATATGTAATGGGGATAAACTGGAACCTTTCCCATTAAGATCAGGAGTGAAACAAAGTTGCTCACTATCACCATTACTATTCAATATTGTATTAGAAATGCTAGCCTTGGCAATAAGAGTCAAGGAAGAGATTAAAGGAATAAGAGTAGGTAATGAGGAAACCAAACTATCACTCTTTGCAGATGATATGATGGTATACTTAGAGAACCCCAGAGATTCTAATAAAAAAAGTTATTAGAAATAATCCACAACTTTAGCAAAGTTGCAAGATACAAATTAAATTCACATAAATCCTCAGCATTTTTATACATCACCAACAAAATCCAACAGCAAGAGATACAAAGAGAAATTCCATTTAAAACAACTGTTGAGAGCATAAAGTATTTGGGAATCTATTTACCAAAAGAAAGTCAGGAATTGTATGAACAAAATTATAAAACACTTGCCACAAAAATAAAGTCAGATTTAAATAATTGGAAAGACATTAAGTGCTCTCAGATAGGCAGAGCGAATATAATAAAGATGACAATACTCCCTAAACTAATCTACTTATCTAGTGCTATACCAATCAGACTCCCAAGAAACTATTTTAGTGACCTAGAAAAAATAACAACAAAATTCATATGGAAGAACAAAAGGTCGAGAATTTCAAGGGAAACTTGTCAAAGTCAAAGTCACTTGTATTTCATGGCATCACCTTCCTGATGTCATGACTGTCTTCCAGAAGGAAAGAAGGAATAATTATAAGAACAACCTTATAGTTATTGCATAGAAGAATCTCTTGGTTCTACTCACTTCACTTTGCATTATGGTCTTCCCTGTTTTTCTCTGTTCAACTTGTCAATTCCTAGAACACAATCATATTCAATCACAATCATATATCACAACTTTTTCAGCCAGTCTTCAATTGATGGATATCCCCTCTATTTTCTAATTTTTTTGCTACCACAAAAATAGCTGCTATAGATATTTTTCTAAATATATATCCTTTTCCACTTTCTTTGATCACTTTGGGATGTAGACCTAAGTAGTTCTTCAGAAGTAGCATTTTTTCTGACACAATAAGGTAGAACAATGGATAGAACTATGAGGACTGGGACAGGGGCTGGTGCCATCTCAAGGTTCCCATACTTATCTGTCTATTCATGGCAATTGATCACCTGTTGCTGCCAATGCTGAGGAAGAAGGTAATCATTAGCCACCATGATATCTTCTCTCAATGATGTCTTTGAGAATTGAAATGGAATCAGAGCATGTGGTTTTCTATTCCAAAGGCTCTTGGGTTCAGGGTTCTGGATAACCTCTCTGGGGAGATATTGGTTAAGTTGGTGGTGGTTGTGGTTGGACTTCCTTGGTATATGCTTCCTCCTATTTCCTCCTTAGGGCATCTTCCTGCTTCAGCCCATACCTTTCTTGGGTGTGGTAGAGAATAGCTTCCCTGCTCTAAATTTGGTAATAATTCTGAGTGGCTTGCATCTGAATGGAAGAGATGGACGAGTGATGGAGGTAGAGTAAGAGTTAGAAAAGGGCAATGACTTATGATCTAAGGAACTGGAGACAGAAGGAGGATTTCTTATTTTTAATGAGGAAGTGAAACTTCTCCACATGTTCCCTCTGTAGTGAGCTCTATAACACTATGAAGATATTGAAGTTATGGGCAAAAGTTAGAGGTATCCCTTCTCTGATAATCAGTATTTTACTCCTTTGGGCTGGGGGGGACAAGAAAGAACCACAGCCTTTCAAAAATATTCTTGTATTACTGTTGCTTGCTTTAACTTTGAAACACACTCTTCAACTCCCTACCCCGCCAATCTGGTCAAACAGATTATGCTTCAAGTGAAAATGTAATCCTCTTGTGTCAGGGGTCATATTGGGGCATGAAGTAGGCTCTATATAAGGGAGGGAACCCACAATTCCCCCCAGTATGGATCTAAATTTCTCTTTATCTATGTGACAATTACAGTGAGAATTACAGCTATTGCGATTTCTCAGATATTGTCAGCTTAATTATGGCAGAGCCTAGTGATACCTCCCACCTTGGAGCTTTTGGTAAATTTATGAGAGGAGTATTTCTGAGGGAAAGTCAACTCTGGATATTTAATATGTATGGGAATGCCTGCCATCTAGAGGAGGGGATGGAGGGAAGGAGGGGAAAAACTCGGAACAGAAGGGAGTACAAGGGATAATGTTATTAAAAAAAATACCTATACATATATACTGTCAAAGAAAATGTTATAATTATAAAAATTAATAAAAAACAAAATAAAAAAAGAAAAAAAAAGAAAGTCAACTCTGGAGGAGGATATCCTCCTACTTCCCTAATAGAACAGAATTACCATTAAGAACTTTAACACTGAGAATAAGAATTGGAGACAGTTAGACTTTTGTTTTCTCACTATTCTGGGATCATAGGGCACCACAGTGTGTCCTGGAAATGCATATTTATGAGATATTTTATTCATTCCTTGTCATCCCTTCTGTTTTTTTTTTCTATTCTGTTTTCCAGATGCAGTGGATAAATCTCTCACAATAGGTAAGACAGGGGAGGAATTAGGGCCCCCAGAGAAAGGAAGCCATGTCTCCTCAATTAATGGAAGCATGGGAACATGATTAAAAATGATAACTCCCTCAGAACAATGGAGCCTGAAAATTGGTTTTCTTCTTTGTCTCAGTATCAAAAGCAACTCTCATCATCCTCTGGTGTATCATCATTCTCTTCTTCCTCTTTTTATTGGCCTTTGTCTATCATCAACAATTTTACATTGGTGAGTTTGGGAAGAGGGTATGAAAGATGAGAAAATAAACAGTGGGTTGAGGGCTGGGGTCTCAGTTTTCTAACCTGTGGAATGAAGATCTATCATTTTCTAAGGTCCCTTCTATCTATGATGCTAATAGAATCTCTATTCCTGTTATTCTCACCAGGAACTCCAAAAGGAAAAGCTACTGGAAGGTAGGGAAACTTGGCTCACCATTCCAATTTCTTGAGTTATTTCTATTCCTCCTCCCATATGACCCTAGACTCTACCCATTGTAAATCAGTCATTAAGGAAAGAGTAATGATGCTCAGACTGACTTCTCACCCTTCCCACCTCCTTTGTTTTATATAACTCATGTATGTTTTATATAAGATTCTTTGTCTGATGTCATCTTCTTTCATGTGTCTGGTTCCTCTCAAACATGTAGTACTTAAAGAGGAAAATAAATTTTCTAGAAGGAAAAAGAGGGAGGGATATACGGTACATGCCTGTGGATCTCAGGAACTTACAATACCTATTCTTCATACCAGGTATAGACATGACCAAGAAGAAAGTAACCCATCAGTAAGTAATACCATTTTATCCATCTCCTGGGAAATAATGCAGAAATAGCTCATTGTCCCCAATATATAGTCTGGTCCCTGATGTCATCTGTTGATTAATTGTAGACCCAGTATCTCAGGCCTAAGTGATATTCACTGATCCCTCTTTTCCCTTGTATTTTTTTTTGCAGAATTCAGGGGCTGAGGATCATGGAGTAACCTATAGCCAGTTGAACACAAAGTCTTTGAATAAAGGGATGCCAGCTCCCCCTTTGAGATCCCAAGAAACTACAACATATAGCACAGTAGCTTGGCATAAGAGGAAAACAGATACATATAAGTTATTTGAAAAATAATAAAAAAACCATGCACGTCAAACAGATGGCTGGAGATCCAATGTGCCATTTGGGCATAGGGTTCCAGAGTGAGTGCCACACAAACCTGACTCATGTGGAGCACCTGGTAGAAAGGGCACAACTGTCTATCAATTTACTTTCACTTTGCCTGTAGTATATCATGTGCAAATACTTAACGTTCAATAATTTTTAGCCCTGATTTAGTAACTATACCGAATTTTTAAAAGTGTTTTGTCTTATAGTTACAAAAATAAATTATCTTTTTTAACATCTAGTGTCAAATTCTGATGGACCCCTTAAAATAGGACATTGCTTGCTGTGACAGCATCTTTTTTGTTCTTCTCTTTCTATGGTTACAGCAAATTATGGAACTGTTTGGCTTTCAAAAGTATTTGAACAGGAGGGAGGTTGCAAGAAATGCCTAAAATGCACTTATCTTTATATTAACAGCTTTGATTCTTTATTTTCTTTCAATACTCAGATCAAAGATCAATTCTCCATGTAGTATTCCTTATAGCCCTTTTCCACTCAGATTTTAGGATTTTCTGCCTTCTTTAACATTTCCCACACTTTTTCTCCCTTTTATTTTCTATTTATTTGCAAATGGGTGTAAACATCCTCTATATCTATTTGCCCTGGGACTAGCAGGTTAGATCTCATGATTATTACTTTACCTCCTCTCCTCCCATTCAGGGTTACCTAAAAACTTCTTGTTTCTGATGTTGTGGTCCTTGAGCCCCCTTCAGTTACCCATAATTAACCAACTAGTTGATATCAATAAGCTTTTTAATAAAAAGGACATGAGTGTTAATTAGAAAAGAAGTTTTTAACAGCCTCTAATTTAGAGACACATACTCCAGGTCCCTGGGGAAAGTGGGTTCAAAAATTGAGCATAATTTTTGAAATTTTTTGGGATGAAGAGGTACTTAGTGGCCTCCTGACTCTGTTTCCCTTTCTATCTTTTGGAATCCCTTGTTTTTGAGTCTAGAACAGTACAGATTGTTGATAGCTAAGACGTGATGACTCCTTGATCCATACAGAATGGTTCAGGTAATGGAACAATACATTACTGGCTGGGTCAATGATGTGGTACAGCTATAGTGCCATCTTCTCATCAGACTCAGCTGCTGCTGTTGTTGCTATAGGTGATTTTAGCAACTTATCCTGGGTGGCCAGTGGGACTTTAGGATCTCTTACCTCTCTCATGAACTCACCTTGGCTACATCTATCAGTACCCTCATTTGCCTAAGCATAATAATAAAGTGAAAAACAAAGAAACAAACAAAGCAAAAAGAGCCAGCCCGCTTCTCCTCACTCAAATGCCACTGGGAAAGAACCTAAGAAATTGCTCACTTGAACTTCTTATAAACACATTCATTTATGGCCCAGTATCTCTTGAGTAATCAGTTCTTCACTTTTTGATGCCAACTTTTCAGCATTACGTGGTGGTCATCCTGAGTCATGGCGGTCAGAACTGTTTTTAGCTGTTGTATTAGAACCAGGGAGACTGTCTGCACAGACTTCATGATAGACCTCCAAAGTAGACAGAAAATATCTGGAGTCTCAGGAGCTTGGCTTCCATTGGCTTGTCTTTTCATTTAAAGTATGGCCCTGCTTTGAAGACACAAAATTCCAAAGCTGCATAATACCAGGGATTTGGGAGGAAACCCGGGGGAGAGGAAGATGGGAGGAAAAAAGTTGCACACAGTTTGAGAGGAGCAGAAGAGATGAGGGAGAGGAAAAATGAGAGAGAGAGAGAGAGAGAGTTGAGAGAGGAGAGATGAGAGAGTAGGAGAGGTCGGAGTCAATTAGAGAAAACAGAGAAAGAGGTACAAAGAGAGAGACAGAGAAACAGAGAGATAGACACACAGAAAGACAGAGACAGAGAGGACCGAGGGAGGGAGAGAAAGGGGGAAAGAAAGGGGAAAAATGGCAGCCTTTGTGCTCTTGACTTTTTTTCCTCCCCACCACTTGTGATCAATGGAGTGATTCGTGTTGCCCTGGCCTTTATGCTGGCACAAAGAATCTGGTTTGGAGAAAGAATCCTCTTGACCAGATTCTCTCTTAGCTAAGATGTCAAGCTGAAGGAGAAGGTCTTGAACAGAAGTTGCCATTCAGCTGCTTGAAGTCAGAAAATCACAACGTTATCTCCTTCCATTCCTATGCTAATTTTTCTCCATTGCATGTTTTCTTCTCTTCTTATTTTCTAATTATTTGAGTCAATATTCATTAACATTGATGAATATTCTGCCAGCCACTGTGAAGATCATCTTCAGTCATGCTGATCTATATCTGGCCCTTGGACCTTGCAAAGGCCCCCTCACTAAAATCCAATTTACTTGCATGTCACCTCCCTGATTTCATGGCCCTCTTTAAGAATGAAAGTCAAACAATAACAACAAAAATATTTGGGTTAATACTCATTTACTCATCAAGGACTGTGTGCCACGCACTGTGTTAAATAGGCAGAGTGGTCAAAGAAGTCCGTTCTCTAAGTTTAATGGAGGAGGCAATAAGCAAACCACTGCATATGAGCAAATGATATCTAGGATAAAAAAATCATTAGATAAAAAGACACTAAATTAAGGAAGTCAGAGAAAGGTTTCCTCTCTAGGAAGATAGGACCTGAAAGAATCCAGGAAGGATACCAGTCAGAGATGAGGAAGAACATTCCAGACCTGGGGATCCAGAGAAAATGCTCAAGAGTCTGAGAGTGGAACTGTTTTGTTTAAGGAACAACAAGGAAGCCAGTGTCCCTGGTCTGTGGAGTACCAGGAGGAAAAAAATGTGAAAGAAAAGTAGAGGGTGGGGAAGAATGTATTAAGGAGGTCTTCTCTAGTTGATCCTAGACACTGGAGTTTACTGAGTAAAAGCATGATGTGACCAGTCTGTGCTTTAGGAATATCAATTTGACAGCTTAGCAATGGACATTGTTTGACAACTTATTACCACCTGAAGTAGAGAGAGACTTGTGGCAGAGATACCAACTAGAGGGCTAGTGCAATAATCTAGGTATGAAGTAATGAAGATTTCCACCATGGGAGCAATGTCAGAGGAGAAAGCAGGGTATTTATAAGGGATGTAATGGGAGAATCAACAGAACTTGAAAACTGAATGAATATTGGTGGTTAAAAAACAGTGAAGCATCTAGGCTGACATGGAGGTTGTGAGCCTGAGTTTCTGGGAGGATAGTGGCACTCTCAACAGTAATATCAAAGTTAAGAATGGAAAGCTGAGAAGGAAAGATTACGAATTCAGTCTTGGACATCTTGGATTTAAGATTGAACATTCAACTGAATCTGTCCAATAGGTAGTGGGAGATGAAAAATTATAGGTCAGGAGTGAGGTTTTGATTGCATAAATCAATCTAAGAGTCATCAGCATAGAGATGATAATTTAATCCATGAAAACTGATGAGGTCACAAAGTGAAATAGAGAACAAGGTGAAATAGGACCAGTAGGGCACCTTGGGGATAGATTGCTAGATTCAGCCTAGAAAAATGAGCCTACAAGATGACCTTTTGCTGTGGGCCAATGTGGAATGTTCAATCTATACTATGAGAGCAGACACTTATAGGAACAAGGTAACCTACACAGGCTGGGGCTAAATTTTCAATGATATATCAGATCACCAGCACATAGGAAATTAGAGTTGCTGCTATCATCCAGACTTTGGTAGCTCTACTCAAGCACAGCTCAGTGAGCACTAAAACTTATAGGGTAGAATATGGAAGGAATGCTGAAAGATTCAGTGGACATGAACATTTGGGTCCAGTAAGAGGGAACTGGTGCTGATGGCTCTGATGTCATCTTTCCTGTAAAGGTTAAAAAAGCCTCTAGGAGCAAGGAATTCAGCTCCAAGCATGTGGGAGGATCTGAGGGATGAGAGGTACCAAGGTGCAAGTGAGTCCAACGGGGAGATGGGGCATAGCCCCAGGAAGCAGTGTCTGGCCCCAGGTGCCACGCCTCCCTCCTTAGTGCTCTCAAAGCCAAGCACCTCCCTCCCTCCCTTTTCTCGGGCCAATCCCATTATGCCAGTTTTTTAGAGGACCTCCCCTTTCCCCCAGATCCTCAGGAGGGTGTAAATATATGCTATCTAAAAATAAATATTTCTTTCACATCACCCCTACCTCTTGGTGGTCTTTCTCTATGTTATCCGGGTTGGTGCCTAAAGACGAGTAAGTGTGGCCCAGCCATGCCATTGACAGATGGGCATTAAGAGTCGCTCAAAGGGGAGCTACAAGGTTAGGGTAGCATTAAGAGATGCTACAAGTGGTGCCCGAACAGGGACAATTTTGGCTAGGACCTCACCTTGTAGCAGGCCTACAAGTGGAAAGAGAAACAGAACTGAGTAGAGTGAGTGAGTAGAAAATTAGGAAATGGGACAAATTGTTGTGAGGGTGCCATACCAGGAGGTACCAGGGAAAGAAGCTTATAGAATAATAAAGCAAGCAGAATTGGAAATGGATTTTAAAATGTGAGAGGTTGTAGGTAGCCTCATAAGGATAAGTATGATAAGGAAACTCCTGGAGCCATCCAGGAACAGCACCAAGTGATTGGGGCCACTTTAAGAGGTGCAAGCTGCAATCCATTAAAAGTAAATAAAGAAGTGCAAATGGAGTCATAAAATAAATGAGGGTCATAAACTGACACTCATTGGGACCAGGTGTGCTCATAAAATGGAGCCAGAAGAAGTTAGCTGTGGGAAAGAATCAGGAAATAAACAGGAAGATGAAGGAGGTGGGTGTGACGTGAAAGAAGGAAGAGGTAGTGAGGAAGAAGCAGGAAGTGGATATGACAGAACAGGAGAGGGCAGGGATAAGATGAGTAAAGAGAAAGTAAACAGAGAGACATATGACCTTGAGGAAAAGGATGGTGATAAGACAAGGGAGGAGAAAGCAAACAGAGGGAAGGGAAGTCGTCTCCATCTCCAAGGCATGGCCTTCTTCCTCATCCCCCGCCCTCCCTGAGGAGACATATCTCCCGTTCACTCTCTCTGCATCCCTTTGTGAAGGCTTTGGAGATTCCCAGACAAGTTTAGGACAAATAATACAGAAAGCTGGAAAGTATAAAAGAAATGAGAATCAAATGCAATATGATGCAGCAATACATGCAGCTGTGTCCCAATGTGCCCAAAAAGCATTTAAAAAAATTCAAGCTTCTTGAAAGCAGAAGCCCTCAATGTCTAGGAACCTTTTCCTGATTTTGTGGCCTGCCTACAGGTGGCTGTTGAGAGGTCAGTGGGCAGAGGGAAGCCTCCAGCCTCCTTATACAGAAATTGGCAGGGGAGAATGCTAATACTAACTGCCAGATGGCCATGCTCACCGTAGCTGGGGAGGCTGGCCTGGAAGAGATGATAAAGAGATGTGAGGATGTCTGCTGCAATGCCTATAAAATGGATACCCTTGTGGCTGCTATATTTAAAGGGATTGCAGCAGAAGACCTGCCTTGGTAATTTGCACAGAAACAGGGGGTATTCCAACCCCTGGTGGTCACAGGTCTCAGGTACAATCAGTGGAGCAGAAACATATTGAAGGCTTGTGGGGCCTCAGTTTATATACCACCACTCCAGGATTTTTAATTGGGGTCATTGGGTGTTTGAGTACCACCATTCATATCACGCCCGTACCATTAATATGGAAATCTAACATCCCAGTTTGGGTACCCCAATGGCCTTTCTCAGTTTATAAAGCCCAACCCTTTTGTGAAATTTTACAACAACAGTTGAAGGCTGGACATATAGAACCAATGTCCAGCCCATGGAATAGCCCTGTATTTATCATAAAGAGAAAATCTGGAAAATTCAAAATGCTAGTGAACCTTAGGGCCATTGATGATACTATTGGACCTATGAAGCCAGCCTGGCATGCCATCTTCTAATCTAGTACCCACCGGCTGGCCAGTCACTGTAATAGACATACAGGATAGTTTCTTCTCCCTCCCTCTGGCCCCAGAGGATAAGAAAAGATTTGCTTTTACCATTCCCTCTATAAACAATGCAGGGCACTACCAATGGAAAGTTCTCCTCCAAGGGATGTGTTGTAGTCCACCTTGTGTCAGGTCTTTGTAGCACAAGTGCTAGAACCAATTAGGAAGACGTGGTTTCATGCCACAATACTGCACTATATGGATGATATATTGTTTTCAACAAGCAGTGCGAAAGATCTCTCTGCCCTGCTTAAAAAGACCATAAGTTTCTCGCTCCACATGGACTGGTGGTAGCGCCAGAAAAGATCCAACAAAATATCCCATCATTTACCTGGAACTCTGTATGGGGACTTCTGCAGTTACTAATCAGATACGTAACTTACAATTAGACAAGGTGAATACTCTGAACCTATTTCAGAAATTAGTTGGACAAAATCAATGGTTATTCCTACTTCTTTGATCAGCCTTTATATGACATCTTGAAAGGATGTAACAGATACCCAGAGCCCACATCCTTTTCATGGCTTTCTTAGATTATCACCATAATCAGGTAGCAAGTGTTGGGTAAAAAAGTATGAATCTCACTGAGATTAGAGGGAATATATATTTGGGTAAAATGTGGGATCTCAATTTCCTTATCTGTAAAATAGGACTCTTCCTTTGCTGCATGTTGAAACCCCAGAATACAGTTAATTTTAATTTATAAGTAAAGGATAAATGGAATTTTAACTCTTAGCAAAACATAAAAAATGATATTCAACCCTGTTATAGTTAGTGAAATTTTGCTTTTTGAGATAAAGACTTTGGGACTATGCTATCGTTCTGAGTTTCGCTGTATAGGGATGGTTGTCTGAATTGTCACAAAGCTAATAGTAGAACATGGCATGCTTCAGTCTGGGGAATTGTTATAGACAGATGTTTGGGCTTGAGAAAAGTGTTGCAGATGCTTAAGCATCCTCTTGACTCAGTTTCTCCCTTGTACTATTCCCCTTTGTAAATAGAAAATGTCCCTACTTCAATAATTCTGGACTTGGCTTTTGATACCCTGTGACTATATGATTGGCTGTCAGATATAATTCATGCCTACTATAAAAAAAAGCTAGGAAAGTTTTCTCCTGTCAAGGTGTATGTCAGGTGAGTCTGTGCTCTTGAAGGCATGAGTCTTGGCATTGTTATAACTATGTCCCTCCTTTTTCTTTCATAGTAAATTTCTACAACCAAGGCATATAAGAAAGAAAAGTTTTGCAAGTATAATACTAGATCTATCAATTAATAGAGTGATACTGGAATCTCTATTACTATAATAGGATGAAAATATGGAAAAATCTTACAATTTTGATCTGTATTTGTGGTCAAATTATAATACAGGGACAATATTCTTCAAAAGGGAGAATTAGATAAAGTGATAAGACAAAGATATGATGTAAATTTTTTCTAATTAAATAGAATAGGAAATTTCAAAACAGTAATCTAGAATCTAGAGATATTTATTTTTATCTCCCTAAAAGTCACATATAGATAGACCTACATAACCTATATGAGCAACAGACACATACTCTACACTTATATTCATTCCTAGTCATTCTCACATCAACTCCTGAACCACATACCATACCCTAGAGATGTTACAACTATGGTATTTTCATGCTAGAGTTCCTGCTATTCCAGTGGGGGAGTGCCTTATGTGGGGCTTCTTCTCTCAGGTTAACTGCTTTAGACAGGCTTCACTTTATTCACTGATATTCTTTCTGCCAAGAATCTTTCTTTTTTTTTTTTTAATATAATTTAATTTTTGTTTTATTTTATAATTATAACTTTTTTTTGACAGTACATATGCATGGGTAATTTTTTACAACATTATCCCTTGCACTTACTTCTATTCAGATTTTTTCCCTTCCTCCCCCAGGAGGCAGGCAGTCTTATACATGTTAAATATATTACAGTATATTCTAGATACAATATATATCTGTAGAACCGAATTTTTTGTTGCACAGGAAGAATTGGATTCAGAAGTTAAAAATAACAGTTTACACTCATTTCCCAGTGTTCCTTTTCTGGATGTAGCTGATTCTGTCCATAATTAATCAATTGGAATTGGATTAGTGTAGCGAGCTGTCGTCTCCAGAAGCTGCTGGATTGCTCTCTGGGAAGAGATCTGCTGTGTCTACTCAAATCTTTCAGACAGATTCTTCTTCCTGTAGTGAACCGTTGTCTCCAGGCAGTTGCTGTTAACTCTTGTCCAAAGAAGTGACTTCCCTTCCTGCAGAGAGCCCCGTCAAGCCTGATGCAATTCAGAGTCTTTCTCTTGAATCCTGGCTCTGAATCTCCTCCAGCTCTTATCCTTCTCCAGGCCGATCTGCTCTCTGCGCCCAGTGCTGTCTCTTTTTATCCTCCCAGAGAATGGGCGTGGGATAATGCAAGGGCTTCTGGGAAGAACCACCCCAGCCAATGAGCTTGCCCCCTCTATCAAGTCAACCTGAGTTCTCACCTTGTAATTGTCCAGAAAACCTCAGTTCTCACTTAGTAATCCTAACATCTCCCCCTTTCTTTTGATTTAGAACATAGGACAGTCATGACCTTGAAACATAAATCCATCAATATGGGAAGTATTACAGATAATTACATGAATTACATAAGCACATAGTAACATAGTAACATAACACATGCTAGAAGTATATAACATAATCATAAATTGAAAATTTATAAATGTCCATAAGTCCATTGTCCATTAGTCTCATCTTGTGTGAGGAAGTCCAATGATTCCTGCTGGTTTTTAAAGTTCTTTAACAGTCTTCTTATTATCCATGCTCTTTCAGTGTCAGATGTTTCTTAGATCTTCTCCTTTATTTTGAGGTCTTTCTCTTTTTCTGTCTCTCTCTGGTGGACAAGGCGAATATGACTCGTTGGCACCCATCTGATTCCTTCTCCTGCTGAAGAAATACAAGCAAACCCTCTCCCCCAGGCAGTTAACCTATCTAATTACCTTCTATTTACCACTTTCTAAATCTCTTCTCATCATCTGGCAATTACATTGGAGTTGTTTGCACTGGACACAGCCCTGTTGGTTTAAAAGGCCTGTATTCTCCCCAAGTGTAATCCATTTTTGCAATCTGATTGCCTTTTGGCTCACTTATCAGGTAATCCCTTTCTACCATGTGATTGCTTTTCTGCTGGTTGATCAAATCAGAGTCCTGACCTTCTAAAGGCTCTTTAGGTGTAACATCAGCTGCCATCATGCCCCAAGTCTTTTTTGCCTGGGGCCCTGGACCTGGGCCCCTCATCCCATTTCCCTGAATTATTCTACACTCTGATGCCCAATGGAGTCCTCTGTTGCATTTTGGACATGGGGTTTTAGGTCTTCTCTCACCCTGTCTTCTCACTGTATCTCCATATCTACACTGAGCTCTTAGATGCCCAATTTTTCCACATTGAAAACATCGCCGAGTTTCTCTAGAAGGCCCTTGCCATGAGGGACCCTGTCTTTCCACATTCATCATTGTCCGGGTGTAAAAAGCATTTGTTCCCACTGTAGCACAGCGTCTTATGATCTCCTCTAAAGGAGCATCTTTGTCTAATCCCCATATAATTCTTTTGCAAATCTCGTTGGCATTTTCCTTAGCCAGATGTCTGGTCATTATTTCTGTAGCTGAATTTTCTCCAATAGTTCTTTTGACAGCAGTTTGCAAACGTCCCACAAAATCTGCAAAAGGTTCATTGGGACCTTGCTGTATTTTAGTGAAAGCCTCTCCACGATCTTTCTGTCCAGGAAGGACACCCCAAGCTTTTATTGCAGCCTTAGCAATTTGCTCATATATTGTCATGGTATAATTAATCTGTTCCGAATTCTCTCCATACTGACCTTCACCAGCTAAGTGCTCAAAAGTGAATTGTGTGTTAACTCCTATTTCCAAATTGCATCTGACTTGAATTTTACATAATTCATGAAATTCCGCAAGCCATAATAAATTTTCTCCAGGTTCCAGACATGTCCTTGCTATGGATTTCCAATCATTCGGGGTTAGGACTTCATAAGACAAACCATCTAGTAACATTTTGACATAAGCTGATGTAGCCCCATAAAGGGTACAACCTTTTTTCAAATCCTTAATTTTATTCAAATCTAAAGGTGCATATCTTCTCCTTTTTTTACCTACAGAGTCAGTATTTTCAATCACAGGATATGCATGTATAAAATCACTTATATCCTGTCCTTCTCTCTTAGCTTTAACCAATGCTTTTTCTAATCTTGTCATAGGCTTAGGCTTCTTCACAGGCAATTCTGTTTGTGTTTCTGCCTCTTCCCCTCTTTCTTCCTCCATCTCTGAAGGTGGGGTTGATGTGGGCCTGTCAATAATCTGTTCTCTAGGCAGGGTTGAAGCTTCTTCAAGAGAATCATACCATAATTCCTCATTTAAATCCTCTTGCTCTAGGGAAAGATCTTGATCTTTCCTTTTTTCCTCACACTTCCTCCTCTGTTCATTTTTAGAACTTTTCCTTCTCCTACAACTTGCTTGATAGTTTAAGGCTAATTGAACTATGTTGTAGATATAAAATACTTCTGCAGAAATTGAACGAGGCCCATTTTTTGCTTGAAATTCTTTCATTTCATATCCCACTAGCTTCCATTTATCTACATCTATCTTTTCTTCCTCTAAGAACCAAGGGGATGTGCGTCTTAATGCAGCCAAGAGTTTAGCAATCTGTAACCAGGTTACAAGTAAACTCTGCTCCTCAATTATCTTGATTATACTCTCTATAGTACCACTCCTGAATGGGGGTGGAGCTGAGGTTGCTTCTGGGGCTGGGGTTGAGTCGGCTGAGGTCCAGGGATTGAATATAGCTAACATCTGCCCCATTTCAGCTATAAGAGATTCCTGGTTTATCCCTTAACAAGTTCCTTATTTATCTATTAGCACGCTCACTTAATCTTTAACAAAGTTTCCTCGTTACTCACGGTTCTGGGTCAGAGAGACTGAGATCTAGATCGGAAGCTTTTCCACTGGAATCAGGACCGTGTCTGTCCCTGTTCGGGCGCCAAATTGCGAAGGTCTGGTCTAGCTCTTCTTGTCAGGGTAAGCAAAAGTCCTTGCCCCACGTTGGGCACCAAATGTAGCGAGCTGTCGTCTCCAGAAGCTGCTGGATCGCTCTCTGGGAAGAGATCTGCTGTGTCTACTCAAATCTTTCAGACAGATTCTTCTTCCTGTAGTGAACCGTTGTCTCCAGGCAGTTGCTGTTAACTCTTGTCCAAAGAAGTGACTTCCCTTCCTGCAGAGAGCCCCGTCAAGCCTGATGAAATTCAGAGTCTTTCTCTTGAATCCTGGCTCTGAATCTCCTCCAGCTCTTATCCTTCTCCAGGCCGATCTGCTCTCTGCGCCCAGTGCTGTCTCTTTTTATCCTCCCAGAGAATGGGCGTGGGATAATGCAAGGGCTTCTGGGAAGAACCACCCCAGCCAATGAGCTTGCCCCCTCTATCAAGTCAACCTGAGTTCTCACCTTGTAATTGTCCAGAAAACCTCAGTTCTCACTTAGTAATCCTAACAGATTAGCTCTTCTCTATGTTGAAGATATCCACTTCTCTCAGAATACATCCTCATACAGTTGTTGAAGTGTATAATGATCTTCTGGTTCTGCTCGTTTCACTTAGCATCAGTTGATGTAAGTCTCTCCAAACCTCTCTGTATTTCTCCTGTTGGTCATTTCTTACAGAACAATAATATTCCATAACATTCATATACCATAATTTACCCAACCATTCTTCAATTGATGGACATCCATTCATCTTCCAGCTTCTAGCCACTATGAAAAGGGCTGCCACAAACATTTTGGCACATACAGGTCCCTTTCCCTTCTTTAGTATTTCCTTGGGAAATAAACCCAGTAGTAGGATGGCTGGGTCAAAGGGTATGCACATTTTGATAACTTTTTGGGCATAATTCCAGATTGCTCTCCAGAATGGTTGGATTCTTTCACAACTCCACCAACAATGCATCAGTGTCCCAGTTTTCCCACAGCCCCTCCAACATTCATCGTTATTTGTTCCTGTCATCTTAGCCAATCTGACAGGTGTGTAATGATACCTCAGAGTTGTCTTAATTTGCATTTCTCTGATCAATAGTGATTTGGAACACTCTTTCATATGAGTGGAAATAGTTTTAATTTCATCATCTGAAAATTGTCTGTTCATATCCTTTGACCATTTATCAATTGGAGAATGGCTTGATTTCTTATAAATTAAAGTCAATTCTCTGTATATTTTGGAGATGAGGCCTTTATCAGAACCTTTAACTGTAAAAATGTTTTCCCAATTTATTACTTCCCTTCTAATCTTGTTTGCATTAGTTTTGTTTGTGCAGAAACTTTTTAATTTGGTGTAATCAAATTTTTCTATTTTGTGATCAATAATGGTCTCTAGTTCTCCCTTGGACACAAACTCCTTCCTCCTCCACAAGTCTGAGAGGTAAACTATCCCATGTTCCTCCAATTTATTTATGATTTCGTTCTTTATGCCTAAATCTTGGACCCATTTTGATCTAATCTTAGTATGTGGTGTTAAATGTGGGTCCATGCCTAGTTTCTGCCATACTAATTTCCAGTTTTCCCAGCAGTTTTTGTCAAATAATGAATTCTTATCCCAAAATTTGGGATCTTTGGGTTTGTCAAAGATTAGATTACTATTTTTATTCACTATCTTGCCCTGTGAACCTAACCTATGTCACTGATCAACTAGTCTATTTCTTAGCCAATACCAAATGGTTTTGGTGACTGTTGCTTTATAATATAGCTTTAAATCAGGTACACTTAGACCACCTTCCTCTGACTTTTTTTTTCATTAGTTCCCT
Source organism: Sminthopsis crassicaudata (assembly GCF_048593235.1). Classification (NCBI taxonomy): domain Eukaryota; kingdom Metazoa; phylum Chordata; class Mammalia; order Dasyuromorphia; family Dasyuridae; genus Sminthopsis; species Sminthopsis crassicaudata. The sequence goes on from NC_133619.1 coordinate 650,140,273, forward strand.
TGCAATTCTCGACCTTTTATTCTTCCATATGAATTTTGTTATTATTTTTTCTAGGTCATTAAAATAGTTTCTTGTGAGTCTGATTGGTATAGCACTAAATAAATAGATTAGTTTGGGGAGTATTGTTATCTTTATTATATTTGCTCGGCCTATCCAAGAGCACTGAATGTCTTTCCAATTATTTAAATCTGACTTTATTTTTGTGGCAAGTGTTTTGTAATTTTGCTCATATAATTCCTGACTCTCCTTTGGTAGATATATTCCCAAATATTTTATATTATCGACTGTTATTTTGAATGGAATTTCTCTTTGTATCTCTTGCTGTTGGATTGTGTTGGTAATATACAAAAATGCTGAGGATTTATGTGGATTTATTTTGTATCCTGCGACTTTGCTAAAATTCTGAATTATTTCTAATAGCTTTTTAGCAGAGTCTTTGGGGTTCTCTAAGTATACCATCATGTCATCTGCAAAAAGTGATAATTTGATTTCCTCATTTCCTACTCTAATTCCTTGAATCTCTATCTCGGCTCTTATTGCCGAGGCTAGAGTTTCTAGTACTATATTGAATAGTAATGGTGATAGTGGACAACCTTGTTTCACTCCTGATCTTACAGGGAAAGGTTCTAGTTTATCACCATTACATATGATGTTTACTGAAGGTTTTAAATATATGCTCCTTATTATTTTAAGGAATAGTCCATTTATTCCTATACTCTCAAGCGTTTTTAGTAGGAATGGATGTTGGATTTTATCAAATGCTTTTTCTGCAGCCAAGAATCTTTCTGTCAAGATCATACCCTGAAGGGCTCAACCTTTTCATCTATGAAACTAATCCTCTGAGTCTACCAGTGTCCTCATTATTGGCGGCCATACTTGGAATCTCACATGACAGAGACATGGATGAAATACTATGTAAAGGAAAAGAAGAAAAGCTGCTATCATTTTGGGTGATCAGGATTCCTAAAGAAAGGAAAATCTAAGATATATAATTCAAGCATATATAGGAATTTAACAGCTGAAGGTGGGAAGGATAAGGACAGTGTGACCAACCCAGTGTGAGCAGATTATAATTGATGGTATAGACATCTAGGTGTACAGAATTATAGAGAAGATAGGAATGATAGGAATAAAATCTGGAAATATTGGGAGATCTCAGATTTTGGAGGATCTTGAATATAAGGAAAAGGAATCAAGAATATATTTGATGTGCAAGCCACTGAGGACTAAGAAATAAAAGAAGGTAGAAAAATTATGAACAATAAATATTCTTTATGAAAAAGATTTTTAATGTTCTTTGGTTCAGTTTTCTTGGAGTCTCTTAGGCAGCCTTCTTTTCAGTCAGAGTAATCACCACAAGAATAGCCAGGGGTTAAAATCCAAATCTTTTATTATCTCCTTGAAAGTGTTGTCTCTTTTTTCCTGGGGCCCAGTTAGTTTTTTTAAAGGCCTTCTGGAGTCTTGGTTTCTGTGGAGAAACTGAGGAGGAGAGCCTGCCACCCTGAGCCTGACCAAAGATCGAAGGAATCTCTCTCCTTGGTTCCAAGATTCCTTTGTCTTTTCTGCCTCTGAATCTGGCTGAGTTTGTCTGAACTTACATGCTATCTTATCATAGGTGTGAATCTTGTAGAATTATATTAAATACTAAGTACATGTGCTGAACTAGAGAACTATTAAGCACCACGCTAAACTAAATAACCATTGTCTTTATCAATTCCACTGACTTAACACCTTGTAAGAATCCTTGATTCAAGTTCAGAGTTCTGGCCCATAACAGAGATTTTGCTAACAAGTGAAGAAGTTGAGATTGATACATAGAGACATTCCCTACTCTCTAATCAACACCATTGTTTCTACACATTCCTCCAATACTAGGAATTCTGACTGAAGAACTGTCTTAAAAGGATCACTGTGAACTGTTCCTTCCTCCTCCTATAAAGTCCAAAGACATTCAATGATCTTCTATCCTCCCTGGGGCATTTCTGCCCTATCTTTTGGGTTGCCATTTCTTATGTCTTCTCTTAGGATATAAATGTTCCTTCGTGTAGGGTTATGAGATGTCTGAAATAAAAGCTTTCTGAGCAACCTGCTTCTTTTATCCGTAAAGCCTCTCTTAATTCCCAGGAATGGATAAATTCATTGGGTGAATACGTCTTAATCAATGGATAGTTACTTCAAATATTGGAGAGAACCAGAGCAAGAGACAAGGACTTAGAGAGAGAAAAGTGGATGAAGAGGGATGTCAGGAAAGCTTGTGCTGATACAGGACAGAAGGACCTCCCATCCTCATGGAACCAAGATACTCAGCCATAGTGTAATGCCAGAGAAAGTGAGGCAAGGAAGAGATTAGTTTTTAATTGTGGAGAGTTTTAGACAAGCCAAGGCTAGCCAGCTGTATAGGACTCTTGTCCAAAGCATTCAGCCACCAAGCAACTAAGGCAGGGAACTCATATTATTACAGTCTTATAGGGGAAACAAAGGCAGATAAGGGGGATGAGCACACTGGGTAAATGGACAAGCCATAACTCCAGGAAAGGATCATAACTTAGACCTGACAGGATAAAGGTCAAGATAAGAAGGTTAAGGGCAGGAGACAGCAAAGCAAGGGGCAATACTCAAATGGAGGGGGAATTATTCCAGCAAGGATTGACAAAAGACATCTGGAGTTTATCTCAATGGCTTTTTTTCTGACTCAATTTCTTCTAGTCCTAATGGCAAGGAAAAGGGGGCTATAATAATTTTATTTAGAGCATTACAATAGGTGATGAGGGAAAGGAAAGGGGGAAGGAACCCCGTTTCTCGGCGCATAGATAATCCCATGAGGCGCAGTGTCCCTTGTAAATGAATGTACAGGCCCGAAAACCTAGATTGATAAATAAAAGGTTTGTTGTAGGAATTTGGAAGTAAAGTTCAGTTAGAAAGACGCCAGGGCCAGAGGTGGCCGCTGGGCGGGCAGGGACCCTTACATGGCCGGAAGGATGCCACGTTTTGGGGGGGAAAGGCTCCTGCAAAGAGAGAGCTCCAGCTCGGCTCTTTTATCCCTAGAAGGGGATTGTGGGCAGTACCCCCAAGTTCTTGGTGGGCTTTTCGGATAGCTCAGATCCGGTGGGGGCTGGGGGAAGCTGAGCTGATACTGGGGGCTGGGCCCGGATATTCAAAAGGGTGCTTCTGACCAGGATTTGTGAATCAAGGTCAGCCATGGGGGTTGGGCAGTCAGAGAGGAATCTTAAGGGACCTCAACCCCCATCATAAGGAGGCATAAACTCAGCCCGGGAGTGGAGCAGATTTTAGGCATGAGGTTGTAGCAAACATTTATGGAGCAGAAAGCAGGGGATCTGGGACCAGAGAGGCTTTTATGGAGTAGGGGAAATAAGCCTAAACTTGAACTTTGAAGATGTGGAGCCCCCATTCTCAGAGTGATCAGGAATGGTTTATGACCACTCCATAAGCGTCAGATTTTTCATCTTTCAAATGGATATATTTATATTCACTGCTTTACCAGATAAGATAACAGCAATAATGGTACTAATGGCTAGCATTTATTTGCTTTTTAGTGTTCAAAAGCTGATTTTTGTAATTAGTATTTTATTTTTTCCAATTACTTGTAAAGATAGTTTTCAACATCCATTTGATAAGATTTTGAATTCCAAAATTTTATTTCTCCTTTCCTTTCCTCCTCTCCACCTCCAGGATGACAAGCAATTTGCATTTGACAATGGACGTTCAATCATGTTAGACATATTTGCACTTTAGTCTTGTTGTGAAAGAAGAAACAGAACCAAAGGTAAAAACCCCAAAGTTTCCCCCCTCCACCAAAAAACAAGCAAAAATAGTCTGCTCTGATCTGCATTCAGATTTCATAGTTCTTTCTCTGGCTGTCATTAGCATTTTCCACCATGAATCTTTGGGGATTGTCTTGGATCCTTGCATTGTTGAGAAGAGCTCAGTCTATCATAGCTCACAATGTTAATAGCCAGCATGTATAAAGTATGTGTGTACAGAAATACACATACAAAAATAACTTATGTAACACTTGTTTTTAGATATATGCTTTTGTATATGTATAAGTGCATATATCTACATCTATATCTATCTGATTTACAAAGCACTTTCAAATATATCAATATATCTTGCCAGCTACTTCTAATATCCTTATAAAGATGGTGCTGTTATAACTACACCCAGAGAAGGAACACTGGGAAGTGAATGTAAATTGTTAGCACTACTGTCTATCTACCCAGGTTACTTATACCTTCGGAATCCAATACTTAACGTGCAACAAGAAAATTGGATTTACACACATATATTGTATCTAGATTATACTGTAACACATTTAATATGTATGGGATTGCCTGTCATCTAGGGGAGGGAGTAGAGGGAGGGAGGGGAAAATCTGGAAAAATGAATACAAGGGATAATGTTATAAAAAATTACTCATGCATATATACTGTCAAAAATGTATAATTATAAAATTAATTTAAAAAAGATGGTGCTGTTATTATTTGCATTTTACAGTTAGAAGAACTGAGGGTATGAGAAAGTGTTAAATGAATTTCCCAGCATCCCACAGCTAGTAAATGACTGAAATAGGTTTTGAACTCAGGTCTTGGTGGATCACAGAACTCTGCTCATTAAAACACCTAGCAATGGTTTTAAAAAGTGCTTTGTAACATACAGGGTGGGCCAGAGCTGAGAATTGTTGCTACACTTAAGGAATTTCATAACTCTTGGAAGCTTTGCTATTTGGAAAATACGTTTTACCTTTTTATTTATTAGTAGAACCATTTATGACATGTGTGTGAAGGGAATACAAGGAGGAAAGGACGTGGTGATATAGCAAGAAGAGAAGCAGGGCTGGAGAGCAAGAAGCAGGTGGTACTGGGCCAAAGGAAGGGGACAGAAGGTTTCTGATGGTCAGCTCTGGACATTAGCTGGGTTTGGGTCCAAGTCTTCTTATGCTGCCCAGAGCTGGCTGATCTCTTTCTCTCAACACTTGCTGGTTAGTTTGAAGTTCCTATAATCCTTTGATCTCAACATATGTTTTCTGCTGTCCAGCCTTATCCAGGTAGACATTTTCTGGCTCATCATCAACTCCTCAGGCTGGTCCAGTCACTGGCCAAAAGCATCCCGATGACAAGGAGGACCAATCCAAACAGGCTGATGTGAAAGAGATTGTTCACAAAATAAACCGACTGGGTAGAGTCTGAGGGAGAAGAGGAAATGAGGCTAGTACTGACATAAGAATATTTCCAAGAGTTCTCCCTTCTCTTAGCAGGCTCCTTGATCCTGCCCCCAGATTGGTCCAAATCAAGGCTTCCACAAAAGCAGGTCATCCAGGACTAAACATATTTCATTTGTGAACAGTTACTCAGCCCTTGCACATCCTCCTATTGAGGCTCTGAACTCTGAAATTCTGTGAGTGTCTGTGACTTTCTAAGAATCGCATCCCTACCAGATCTGCAAGACTCTGCTATTCTCTTGGCAGGATGCTGAGCTGCTCTCTGCTGAGGAGTTTAGCTCATCAGGCCCCTTGTTGCTCTTTACTCACAGCCATTGAGTTGTGGTGGTTAGAAAGTCTTTCGCTGACAAGAACAGGCTGCTCTGTTCAGAGTTCTTTCCACAGGAGCAATGAGCCACACTTTTACTTTGAATAGCCCAGAAAAGACAGGAAACATGTTTTAGGCTAAATCTGCTTTTTGATTTGTTTTTTGACTTCCTATACCTGGTGAAAATCCAAAATTCAAGGTCCCAGTTTGCTTTAGGAATAGAAAATGTATTTAACTCCTGTTTAACCACTTAGGGAGAACTTGTGACCTTAATCACTTTCCAGGGGCTCCACCCCCTCCACCTTCCCATTTTCCCAAATAACAGCTTCTGCCAGACTGGGGCAATCTAGACAAAGAAGCCTTATTCACTCCCAAAACCTTGTCTGATTGGCATGCAAATGAAATGAAACTGGAATCAAAGGTAAATGAGGAAAGGGATGTTTCTACTCTTCATTTAAGGGGCCAATAAAAAAAAAAGCCTGGAGTTTTAGAGCTTTTTCTCATCCAACACAAAGCTTTGCAGAATCTCAGTACCTGGATGTTCACTACCTAGGACTTTGTGAATACATTATTGAATCTGGCCAGGAGTTGAAGTTAAGGTCCCTTTTTTTTTTTTTTTTTTGTATATCCCATTTTCACCTGCCTTAAAAAATAATCTAACATTTGACCCAATAACATTGTCAGCTGCCATGGATTCCATTATTATTTCTAATAATTTGCAGGTCTACTTATTCATCCCAAACACTCTATTGACTTTCTGTCTCTAATTTCTAGCTGCCTATTAGACAGTTCAGACTAGATGCCTTATAGATAACTTAAATCCAATATGTCCCAAATGGAATTCATTATTTCCCCTTCTTCCCTAACCTCCCCTCTTCCTAAACTCCCTATTAGTATCAGGAGCTGTTATGCCACAGTTCTTTTATTGTCCTGACTCAGTTTCCCTAAATTGTCCTACCTTGGTTTCCCTAATTGTTCTGTCTTAGTTTATAATTGTACTGCTCAATCCTGCAAAACCACCCCTCCCTCTTAATCAGAATATTTGATAAGGATAAAAGATCTTATATTTTAGATGACCAGATTGCCTCTCCCTAGCCCAAGCTATCAGAATATCAGATCCTAATGATGCCTCTCCCCATCTCTGGGGTGCCTCCCCCCATGATGTCATTTCCATCTCCAGTGGCTCACCCCACTCTGTCAGAGTCTGTTTCTGCTCTCAGCACCCTGACTCCACCCCTGTCTCAGTCTATCCCCTATGTCTGAGCCACATGTATATATGTCATTGAGAACTCACATTGTTTGCTGGATTCTTGGAGACAATAGTCTCATTCAGTCCTGGGACCCAACCATGGATCCATTTGGCCCCAGTAAATCTCTCCCTTTTAAATAAAATATTAAATACTCTCTAAACTCTATCTTGCCTCAGTTTCTCCAGCATTACAGAGCATGGTCATCCAGGCTTGCAACCCAAGTGCCATCCTCTGCCTCTCACCCTCTGTTTCTCACTTCCCCCAAATCCAGTCTGTTGCTGCCTTGTCAATTCTGCCTTCACCACATGGCTCATACTCCCCCATTCTTTCATTTAGCTTTGTCACTCTCTTGATGTAAGTCTTTATTACTTCATATTGGGACTATTGTAATAGCCTGCTGGTTGGTCTAACCAGCTTAAAGTCCCTACTGCAGTCCCATCTCTATTCAGATACCAAAGTGATCTTCCTGAGCTTAGATCTAACCATGTCAATCCCCACTCTGTCACACTGAGAGCTCACTATCACCTCCAGCTTAAAATAAAAATTTGACTCTTAAAGCTCTTCATAACCCAGCCACTTTCAACTTTCCAATATTCTTACCAAGTCTTTATTGCTCCCATGTACACTGATCTAGTGACACCGATCTTAGTTGAGACTTGAAGAAAACCAGGGAAACAGCCAGGGGAGAGCGATGAGGAAGGACAGCATTCCATAGTTCACTGGACCAGGAGACATAAACTCATCTAGTACAACACTGACCCACAGTTCACTGGGCCAGTAGACTTGAACTCATCTAGTATAGCAAAGGGTTTTCTCTCCTTCCTTTGTTAACTAGTGCGCTATTTCCTTCTAATCATTTTGTATTTTATTCTTTGGAAGTTAAAGATCATTTTATTTGGCAGAGGATTTGGAGAGAAGAAAAGGGAGATAAAGAGATAAAGACAGAGAGAAGGGTGAAAGCACAGAGAGACAGAGTATGGGATAGAGACAGAGAGTAGAAAAGGGAGAGAGAGACAGAGACAAAGAAAGATATACAGAGAGAAACAGCTAAACAGAGAGAAGAGAGACAACAACAGAGACAGAGAGACAGAGGGATAGGTAGAGAGACACACACAGAAACATGGACTCCAAAATAATACTTAAGTAGCTCTACTTTCCCTCTGCCATCCATTACCATTATCCCTCCATCCTGAGCAGTGGTCCTTGCCTCCCCTTTTTGATTCTGTCTCTCTTTTCTCCATATTTCTTATAAAGACACTTTGGAGGTGGGCTGGAGTTTAGCTGTCTTTGCTGGATTCCCCTCACTCTGGATTTTAGATGTCCTGACACTATGCTTATAAGATCATGCATTGTTTCTGTCTTACTCTTTATGTCTCCTTGGCCATCTTCTCGGTATGCTGCTCTGCCGTCACTATGTTGGCTTCTGTTGCTATTTCAGCCTCCCAAGAGGCCCTACAGTAATCATGTCTTGGATCTCAGCCTCTTTCCTTCCTGTGGATGTGATTTCATGACTGAATAGAGTTCACAAGCCTATTCCACCTCACTGGTCTTCCTTCCTCCACTACACTCCCCTGATTCCCCCTGGCCACCTTTCTGCCCTGACACCCTTATAATTCTTGCGGTCATCCTGGTCCCTGATTGGGGATTACCTATGTAATCCATGTCTGTCTAATATTTCTCCAAGGACATGCTTGTGATTAATTTTACTCTAATGAGAAAAGTAGAGAAGGACAAAAAGCCCCAGGGATGTACAGGATGGAGAAAATGAAGAAAATTGATAGAACAAAAGGAAAACAGCCAATTCTCATTATTACTATTTTCTCTGCCAAAGAGAATGATATATCTTTTTATAGCACCATAAATTCTCCAAGTTATTGCCCCTCCTCTCCTCCCCGAGGACCAATCTATGTAGCAAATAATAATTTTTAAAGAAAATAAAAAGAGGAAAGAATTAACACAAGTGATCAATAGATCAAAAACAACAACAATATGTATGCAGTATAAAAATCACCTCTGCAAACAGCTAAATTCTCACCTATATTATTTTTACAGCCTCCTAAATCCTGACTAATATTTTCATCACTCTTATCCTTTTTAAGGACTGCTAGGTAGCACAGTGGATAAAAAGCTGGGCCTGTAGTCAGGGAAGTCTTGAGTCCAAATCCAGCTTCAGACCTATACTAGCCATAAGACCCTAAGCAAGTCACTTTACTCTTTTTGCCTCAGTTTCCTCATCTGTAAAATGAGCTAGAGAAGAAAATGACAAATCACTCCAGAATCTTTGTCAAGAAGATCCCAGATGAAGTCAGGAGGAGTCTGACATTACTGAAATGACTCTAATTTTTTCATCACTCATGTTCATCTACAAATTCCTTCCAAAAGAATTTTCTTAAGCATCAGATGTGATCATGTGACCCCTTATCTTAATGAACTTTAGTGTCTTTTGCCTTTAAAACAAAATATAAAGGCAGCTGTTAAGGTTCTAAAAGCCTTAACAATATGATCAAGAGGGAATCTTTCTACCCCCATTAAACCTTGATTGTTCCACTGCTTATACTCTGAGAACCATTCAAACTTGCCCTCCCACTCTAGTCCTTCCATACGATATTCTTCCTTCTACCCTGGTACTTTTCCACTGGATGATTTCTTTGTAGGAATTCATTCTCTTCTTACCTTGTTGTGTATGATGTGAATTGATGCTTGAATCTGAAAGTTTAAAAAACAATTTTATTTAGTCATTTGGCAAAGAGAGCCAGAAGAAGAGTTTACATTTTAAAATATTCAATGAGGGCATAGGCATTTGCCATATTGGCCACTGATAGGCAATAGGTGGTTTTCAGATGGAAGTTTGAGATGTATATCAGAGAGTAAGCCTAATCATCCAAATTTCAAGGGAAACTTTGTGTAGACTCAGAACAAGTTGGTTCTAAACACTTCCTGCAGCTGTTCTGCTTCCCTTGACCCCTACAGTAAATTTTTGGGTTAGACAATGTTTAGCACATAATACTAACTTTAAACAATATAATAGATAAGGTTTTCTGAACGATGAATAATAAAATATTTTCCTATCTCTGCCTTCATTTAAGACACAGATCGTCTGCATGACCCCTTTCCTGATCCTTCCCAACTGTTTGTGCTCTCCCTCTTAAACAACCTTGCTGTTAATGACTTTCTATTAATTTGCATGTATTAATTTTATAGCTGTAATGCATGGCTTTGCATTTATAACAGAACTGAATTACTTGGGTGTAGGAATTGCTTTATTCTTTGTGTTTGTATTCTCAATACCTATTGCAGTGCTTAGTACATCATAGGTGCTTAATAAATATTTTTTGGTTCATTTTCTGGGACTCAGTTTTCTCTTCGGTAAAATGGGGCTAAAGAGATTTCTAGTGCCAAGATGATAGAAAAGGATAAACTAAGGAAATCTAAACTAAGGTATCATAATTGTAAATGTGAATGGGATGATCTAACCGATAAATAAAAGTGGATAGTAGAGTGGATTAAAAACCAGAATCTTACAATATGCTATTTACAGGAAACACATTTGAGCATAGAAATAAATACCAAGTTTACTGGGTAAGGGGCTAGAACAAAATCTATTATGCTTCACTAGTGAAAAAAATTTGACCGTATTGATAACAAAACCAACAAATGTCTTATGATTTATCTCAATAGATGTAGAAAACACTCTCAACAAAATACAACACTTCCTTAAATGATAAAGTAACATCTGTCTAAAACCACCATTATCTACAATGGGAATAAACTAGAAGTTTTTCCAATAAGATCAAGGGTAAAACAAAGGTATACATTACCACCACTATTATTCAATATTGAACTACAAATGCTAATCATAATAAAAGAAGAAAAATAAATGAAAGAATCAGAATAGCCAATGAGGAAAGACAACTATGACTCTTTGCAGATGATATGATGATATACTTACTAAATTCTAAAGAATCAACAGAAAAAGTAGTTGAAATAATTAACATCTTTAACAAAATTGCAGAATATAAAACAAACCCACAAAAACCATCAGTGTTTCTATATTTCACCAACAAACTCCAGCAGCAAGAAATAGAATGAGACATTTTATTTAAAATAAATGTAGACTACATAAAATATCTAGGAGTCTACCTGCCAAGACAGACTCAGGAATTGCATATGAATACAATCATGACACATTTCTCACACAAATAAATTCAGATTTAAACAATTTAAATTATATTAATTGTTCACAAGTAAGCTAAGACAATATAATAAAAATTACAAAAATGTCAGTTCTATCCAAACTTATTCAATGCCATACTTATTAAATTACTAGAGCTAAAAAATATAACAAAACTCAAATGAAAAGAACAAATGAACTAGAATATCAAGGGGACCAATTGAAAAAAATGTGAAGGAAAGTAGTCTAAGCCATACTATATTATAAAATAATAATCATCAAAACTCGTACTGACCAAGAAATGCAGTTCTGGATCAATGGAATTAATTCGATTTGCAATTAGATACGTTGTAGTAAATACATGATCACAGTAATTTAGTGCTTGATAGATCCAAGCATTTGGGACAAAAACTTTTTTGACAAAAAGTGCTAGGAAAAGGAAAATAGTATGGTAGGCATAGATGAATATCTCAAACAGTATACCAAGATAATGTCAAAATGGATACATGATTTATAAGTGAAGAGTAACACTGTGAGCAAATTACGAAAGAATACTTTACCTGTTAGATCTATGGGAAAGGGATGAATTTAGGACTGAACAAAATATAAACTGGATAATTTTGATTACATAAAATTAAAAAAAAAGTTTCCACAAACAAAACAGATGCATTTCAAATCAGAAGAAAAGCAAAAAAACTGGGAGTTTTTTTTGTTTTGTTTTGTTTTTGTTTTTGTTGTTGTTTTGTTTTGTTTATATTTATTTTTTTACAAGTATCTGTGATAACAGTGCCATTTCTCAAATACATAGAGAACTGAGTCAAATGAATAAGAATGCAAGTCATTTTCTAATTGGTTAAAGACAATGAAGATACTCCCTATATCCTCATTTCCTTTCTCTGATCACTAACCCTTACCTTAATATTCCCTTCCTCTACTTCCCTCATATTGAGGCTTAGGGAAATTTTTAAAAAGACCAAAAAACTATTATTTAATAGTTGATTCTATTCTGTAATTGACTCTATTGTACATTACCGAATTATTTTGCCAAGCCACATTTTTCCATTCTTGAGTTAAACTCAGGAATGGGGTTTTTTCCTCTGAGTCAGTTTAAAGGTATGGTTGAAGGGACATATTATCACGCAAACTATTGGTTCCTGAGCTACCCCTGGCCTGTAAACTTAATCTGATGCCTTTTCCCTAAAGATGTGTCTGTCTTTGCCCATTCTTATATAGTTAGAAGAGATTTGATCTTCTCTAATGGAACAGTGAGACAGGTGGTACTGATCCCCCCAGCAAAGATTACAAGAGTCCCCTCAACTATTTAACATTCCTTTATTGTTGGTGAAGGGAGTAATTAGCCACACCTGAAGCTGAGCTACATTTCTCTGTGTTGTCAATTGTAATGTTCCAAACTACCCAGACTCCCTCATTTCTTGTATGACAATAAAGAGATCCCTGCTTCTCATTGAGATGGCTAACTTTACTGAGGTGGTCAAGCTGACTATTTGTTAATAGTTATATACCATTAGTAGTTATATATATATATCTCGCTGTTAATAAATTGATTTTTCTCAGCATACATTGGTTTACCTATTGAATTGACTCATGACAGACCTTACTAAATTCCCCACCTTTCTCTCAGGGGCCTCACACTAAGCAGTAATAGAGTCCCAATTTTCCTCCCCTTTTACCCACTCACCTGTTACCCAGATTTCCAGGGGATCACTGGGTTCTGACACTTTATGCTGAAGTGTTCTTGAATGATAATAAACACAGCTGTAGTTCCCTGAATCCTGGGTCCTTGCAACCAGGATGGGGAAAGAAGCCTGGGTCCCCACTGGTCTCTGTTGCTGGAAGGGGTCGGGGATGTCAGCCTTAAACAGTGCAAATGTCAGTCCCCAGAGGGAAGACCAGGGTGGCTGCTGGCACTGGAATGTGACATGATACCCTGGAGCTATCACAGGACCTGGAAGAACTAAGAGCAAGGGCTTGGGAAGAGAACCTGCAAGAGAAAGATGATGCAACTGTCAGTACAACAGGATTCATGGCCAACCTTGCTGGGCTCCCTGGACAAATTCCTTCCCTTGTCTTGACAAGTTTTCTGATGCATACTTTTCTTCAGTTTTTGATTCCATCAGGAATGGTACATGATGCTCTCTAAGGTCTTTTCCAAAAGAAGGAGACTTTCATATTAAATTCCCCATCTCACAATCCTCATCTCCACTGAGGGATCCTGTCCTTCATCACTTTCCTCCCCTGTCTCTTCCTAAGACCATTCCAGAATCCATCCAGAACAATTGACCAGTAGGAAAACCTTACTATTCTGAGCTCCCTTCTTCTCTTCCCCTAGCCTTTCTCCTTACCTCTCGGACAGAACAGTCCTCAACACAGCTTGACTTCTCAGAGCACTTCGGTGAGATGTTCAAATGAGATGGAGGACCCCTGGTCCTTGCGGCCCTAAAGCCCCCTCTGCTAAGTCCTTAGACTTTGTAGGCATTTCCGTCTGCCCCACAGCTGGGTAGTCTCCTCCATTAGATTGCAAGCTCCTTGAGAGCAGGCACTGACTTGCTTCTCCATCGGCATAGGGGCTGCCACATAGGAAGTGCTTAAAATATATTTTTGTTTTTGCTTCTCTCCTTTCAACTAAGATCTTGGATTAGAGGAGGACCCACTTTGACCTCTAATATACCCCTTCATCTCTCACCTGATCAAGGGTGAATCGTCAAGCAAGCTCAGGATTCAGGCTAATGCCAAAGGTCACAATATGGTCTGTGTTCTAGCTCCACCGTCTGTATCACCTTTCACCCAATCTGGACTCAAGTTCTTTTACTTGGAAAAAGTACAAGGGGCAGTCCCTTTCCAGGTCTGATGCTTGATGTTTCTACTCCTGAACGCTGTTCTGATTCTCCTTTCCAGATATGTTAGCTTTGTCTATAAAGGTCTTATCTCCTCTGGGATTCCTGGCTTCCACAGATTCCCAGAACGTTTCTTTAGGGGACACAGTTGTTTTTGGCCCTTTCGCTAGGGAGGGAGAGAATCTGTCTGATAGCGCTTTTTGGCTTTCTTCTTCCCTTACCTGTGACCAATAGCTCCAGGACGCTACTAGGCTCTGACATCATGTGAGGGTGCTCTGTCTCAGAGTAAAAGCATGTGTAGTTCCCAGCATCCTCTTCTCTGACAGACAGGAGGGAGAAGGGAGCCTGGATCTCTGCTGGGCTCTGATGTTGTAAGGGCTTCAAGGTCCCAGCCTTAAGCAAAGTAAATTTCACTTCCTGGAGGTTTGCCTGAGGGGGCCGCCAACACCAGAGGGTCACGTTCCCTCCTGGGGACACCACGGGACTGGGTCTGGCCAAGAGGGAGGGTTTGGGGAGGTAGCCTGGGAATGAAGGAAGCACCAGAAATCAAAAGGGGAAAGCCCCTGACTCCATCCCTACACCCTCAGTGCCACCCAGGACCGTGTGGCAGCAGCATAGGATCTGTCCCATGTCCCTTCGCTCCCACATCCTTACCCCCTTTGCAAGGTGAAACCTAGCCCTAGGGGCTTCTGCAGCTTTCCAGGGTGCAATCTATTCCCAGGTGACTGCTCCTTGAGTTAATGCACTGAGGTCAGAACAATGGGTTACTTAAGGCTAATTAATTACTGATTGGACAATACTCTATAAGAATACTCTTGGAAGATGGCCCTTCCCACAATCCTGTGCTGGCCCAATCATTTGGTGTATCCAGAGAACGCAGGAGGGACTAAGGGGTGGAGTAAGACTAGCCAGAGTCACTTCTGGGCAGGAGGCAAAGAAATGAGGTCGCAGAGATCCTGTGCATCCATTCCTCTCACTTCTACCACTAAAGACTGTTAGGATCAAGACCAAGGACTTTTCCTTATCCTGACTCTGGGATTCTAAGGTATCCAGGGTGCTAATGCGGTCATCACACTCCCCCACTGCCTAATTGTGTGGGGCAGATACAGGCCGGTCCTGGGGCTCGCACTGTTACCTGTCACCAACAGGTCCAGACTCTCACTAGGTTCTGACGTCCTGTGGGGGGCATTCACTTCATAGTAAAGGCAGTTGTAGCTCCCGGTGTTCTTGGTGCTCACGTATGGCAGAGAGAAGTCAGTGTGGTTCCCCTCAGGACTCTGGCTCTGTAAGGCCTCTGCGATCCCCACTTTCATCAGAGCAAACCTCAACCCTTGGAGGGAAGACTGGGCAGGCTGCCAGCACCGCAAGGTCACATTCCACCCTGGGCTCACTATGGCTCTGGGCAGGGCACCCAGCAATGGCTTGGGGAGGAACTCTTGGGAGAAGCAAGATCAAGAATTAGAAGCACATGGAGCAGAAATCTAGACTCGGCTGCGTCTCGAGACATTGATTGGCTCCTAGACATAGGTCTGGGAGGAAGCCTTTGGAGGCCCCTGAGCCCAGGTCTCCCAGTTTACAGATGAGGAAACTGAAGCTGAATTAAGCTACTAAGTGACCTGGCAGCTGAACTCAACTCTTCCCGTCTCCAAGTCCCACTTTCTTTCTACTTCACCACTTAAGAGATAAAACAAACAAAAAACTCAAAAAAACAAAAACAAAAACAAAAACCAAAACCAAAAAAACCTGAGTTTCATAGAGATCACACAGCTAAAATTGTGTCAACAAATATTTAAAGGCCTATGTTCCTGGCCCGGAGCCAGGTGTGGAGAGTACAAAGAATGAAATAGTCTGCTCAAAAAGAGTGGACAGTCTACTAGAGGAGACAGCAGCAAGTACAGATTATGAATATCAATTAATGGATATGCAATGCATAAATATCCAATGAATAAACATTAACATTAATAAATATTCATACAGAATGTTAAGCCATGAAAGCTTAAATCTGTGCTAAGATTTTTGGGACACTGAAAATACAATGAAGTTTAATCCCAGGTAATCTGGGAAGGGGGTGCCTTACTGTTTGGTTTCATGCAGAAATAGTACTTGAGTTGGCTCTTAAATGGAAGTAGGGACTCTGTGAGGGAGAGGACAAGAGGGAGGGCAATCCAGGCCTGGGGGAGGGCAGTCCAAAGAGCTGGAGGTAGGAGATAGGATGTTATGGAGAAGGATTTGCCTCCGTGACAGAGCACAGGCCAGGAGAAGCTGGAGCAGTCAGCTGGGGCCAGGCCAGGGAGGCTTTAACAACTAGACGGGAGTGTCTAGTTTTACATCACAGAGAGCAGGGGGAGTTGGGGGAGTAAGATGGACACAGCAGTACTGGAGAAACACTGATTGGGCAGCAAGGATCAGGGGAGAGTCAGGAAGCCAGTTAGGAGAGTGTTGAAATAATGGAGGGGAGAGATGATGAGGGTCAGAGGTGAGGTTCTGAGATAGAGATTTGAGGGTAGATGCAGCAGGATTTGGGGACTGAACGGAATGAGGGAAAGAGAGGAGGCCAAGAGGAGGCAGAGCTTAGGAACCCAGGAGCCTGGAAGGATGATGGAGCCTTCCACAGAAGGAATGAAATCTAGAAGAGAGGAGGGAAGGGTTAGCAAAAAAGATGCTGAGCTTCGTTCTGTTCTTTCTGAGTGTAAGATACTTCTGGAACACTCCATCTGAAATGGCTAATAGCTAACTGGTGATGGGGGACTCAGTGTCTCTCTGTCTCTGTCTCCTCTGTCTCTATCTTTCTCTGTTTCTGTCTCATTGGGCTAGACATACTGATTCATGGGAGGTGGATATATATATATATGCATATAGATAGATAGATATAGATATAGATATACATATCTATATCTATATCTATATCTATCTATCTATCTATCTATCTATCTATCTATCTATCTATAATCAGACAGAGAGACAGATCTAGAGACAGAGAGAGACGGAGTCAGAGAAGCAGAGAGAAATGATGATGATAGAGGAGGAGGAGGAGAAAGCCCAGAACTGCAGAAACACCTCTACTTGTAGGTCCCTCATATGGATGAGGTACCAAATGATTGGAGAATGATTAGACAAGTAGAAGATGCCATAAACCCCCAAGGAGGAGAGCATGTCCAAATGTTTGAGAGATGATGGGAAGGTCAAGAACTGAGAAAAGAGCATTTAGAACTTTGGAGAGAACAGTTTCTGTTGAATGAGGAGCTGGAAGACATTGCAAAGGGCAGTAAGCAGTAAAGAAGGGATCAGCCCCCAAACCTACAAACTTGACCCCTAAGGATCCAATAGTCACTTTTGCACGCTCTGGCTCTGCACCATTCCTTCAAACAGAAGAAGTGACCCTGGACAAGTCACTTCACCTGTGTCTGCCTCAGTTTTTTTCAGCTCTAAAATGGGGATTGTAATAGTATTTATCCCCCAGGATTATTGTGAGGATCCAATGAATTAATATTCACAAAGTGTTTATTACAGTGCCTAGCATGTAATAGGCACTGAATAAATGCTTATTTCCTTCCTTCTTTTTACTCCCAGTCCCTAACTTCTTATTTGTACTATTATGACACCACCTCCAAATCTCTAAATGGGTTTGAATTCTGCCTCAGACGTTTGCTTACCAGAATGACTGAAGTTACTTAATCTATCTTAGCTTCAGTTTTTTTGTCCATAAAGTGGAAAGAAGATAGTACCTTCTTAAGGGTTGTTGAGAAGATCTCACAGAGTTTTGCAAACACCCAAGGACTAAATAAATACAGCAAGCCTTATCAACATCATTACCCTTACTACTACCTCTATCTCTAGAAGTTCTTCTGGGAACCCCATACAGAAGGGAAATGTGCCCAACATAGATGGTTAGTCACTGTCAAAGCTAGGATTTGAGCCCATTACTATTATTTTTGTGACAGACTAATGCATTCACTGTGTATCAGACTGAGATAGCTTAACCTATCTTCGCTTGGCAATTGAGTCCAAAGGCTGCTGGAAATCTACATCTCTATGGAAGGGCAGGTTTCTGTGAACATACTCTTCAACCTGATATTCCATGATCCTAACAATGATTATTTGAAGGGGAGAGAGGCTAGTGCTAGCAACTAAGCCTGCGGAGTAATTGAGGGGAAAATGTATGTCAAGGAAAGGGGTCTCTCTGTATCAGATTTCAAGCTACACTAAAAATTGTCAGAAGTGAATTTCTAGGAGAACATAAGGGATCTTTTTTGTGTTTGTGCTATTTTTGCTGTTATATTTCTTTTTATTATCATATAGCCTTGAGTATGCTGAATATTTCCTTTGGTACTTCCTTCCCCCTATCACTTTATGATTAAAAAAGAAAATTCATAGGACTTAGATTAATTCCAGGAACTAGCTCCTTTCTCTATATTCTATCAAATAAGTCATTGTGTAGGAGCTTAAGTTGTGTTAATTAACTGAAGATACTGTTTTCTATTTTTAATAGTATCTGACTATTTGGGATTTTCTTGGCAAAGACATTGGAATGATTTGCTATTTTCTTCTCCAACTCATTTTACAGGTGAAGAAACTGAGGTTAAAAAAAAAGACAAAGAGGCAGTAAGTGTCTGATGTCAAATTTCTATTAAAAAAGATGAATCTTTTTAACTCCAGGCTTGGCACTCTCTCCACTGTGCCATCTAGATGCCCTATATATAAACTACTGATTAAAATTTATAAGCTAAGAGCCATTCCCAAATATATAGTCAAAAGACATGTATAGGCAGTTTTCAAAAGACAAAATCAAGCTATTAAACTATATAGAAAAATCCTCCAAATCCAACTAGATAATGGGAAATTAGAAATTAAAATACCTTTGGAATTTCATTTCACACCAAGATTAGCATCAAAAGAAAAACAATTACAAATTCTGAAAGAAGTACAAAATAACAGGCACATTTATCTGCTGTTAGTGGGAACTGTGACTTGGTCAAACCATTCTGGAGAGCCTTTTGGAACTGTGTCACTCAAAAGTTACTAAACAGTATATATAATCTGTGACCCCGAAATATTATGCTGAGGCTATCAAGAGATAAAAGAAGAAAATGATCTGTAGGCATAAAACTATTTTTAGTAACTATTTTTAAAAATTTTCATATTGGTTACCAGAAGGTTGTACTCTTATGGGGAAATAGTTAAGTGCATTGTAGGTAATGATGTATTAATGTGCCAGAAAAATGAGCAATTTCAGAGAAATATGAGAAAGCTTGTAATGAACTGATTCAAAGAGAAGGGAGTGGAGCCAAGAGAATAATTCATAAAAAGACAATCATTTTATAAAGAAAACTGTGCTGAATGCCATCATTAAATACATGTCTACAGAAGTGAAGGTGAAATAAATCACCTAACTGCTGCCAGAGACATGAAAGACTGGAAAGGCAGGCAAGTCCCGCATTTTTGGACACAACCAAGGAAGGCATTGTTTTGCAAGAATATGTAAATATTTGTCACAAGATTTTTTTTCTTTCCCCTCTTTTCTTTCTGTTTTTATTGTTAATTGTTCAATAAAGGTAGTGGGAGAGAAGGAAGAGATAATGAAGCCTTCTTTAAAAAAGAGAAGAACATTGACTCTGGGATCACAGGACCTGAATGTAAATCCTAGTTCTATCACTTGCTACTTAAATCATCCTAAATAAACTTCCACTTACAAAGAAGGCATTAATGGTTAGAAAACCCTTGGAAAGATACTGCTGTTTGAAGAAGACTTCTATTAGCCTACAATATTGTGTAGAGGTAGGCACTGTAATTCTCAAGCACACAACTATTTCATCTCTTGTTTAAAGATAATGTGTTTTAGAAGTAGATTATGGCAGTGACATTGGGCTCGTCTCTACAGTCTTCCAGATCTCATTTAGAACTTGGAAAGTTTAATCTCAAGAGTTTCTTCCATTTCTAGATGGTATGACTCTCTACTCTCTCTTCTCTAAGATCAAAAAGAGGCAGGGAGAGCTTGGAAAAGAGTGAAAAGAAGGTTTTCTGTTTCAGTAGACAAACTCATAAGCAATATTAGAGATAGGAGTTCCCCTAGTAGTTCTAAGAGAAACGAGACCCCTTTCCTTACCAAATCTAGGATAGCTGGGGCACATGGATCCCTTAGCATCAAGGAAGGAGTTAATGGCAGCAAAGATCAATGAATTCCCAGTGGGACTAGAGGTCTATGGGGAAATATGGTAATCAAGAGAAAGATGAAGGATTGTTCCTCCAATCCACTTCAGATATCATCACTACAAGGATATCTGCAAGGGTACCCTTAACTCTGACTGAAAAGTTCTCTGCTCACGTTGGCAATTGAATCTCTCTGAATCTTTGGGTCTCATAATCTTGAGTGGGAATATAGGTTTGGTTTTTTTTTTTTTTGTCTCTGAACTTTTCTTTCTTCAAGAGCTACAACTCAGTATTTTATGGCTTCTGGCATCAAGAGACTCCAGAGCTGGGTACAGGGAGAAAGATAGAGTCTAGGGAATGCTCTTGGTAGAGCCCAGGTCCTGGAATTTGGGGAAGAATGGTTTTCAATTTATCTCTGAATTAAATGTCCTCTAGTAAATACCCTATTCTTTCCTGTATGGCCAGAAGGAGGAAAGGGGAGGTGAAGGGTTGAGAAAAAAACTCACCTGTTTTTGACTCCATCTTCTTGACCAGACACAGCCCTGTCAGAGAGACTCTGATTATAGGTGATTGCCACCTACCCGCTTTTAAGCACCTTTGCTCTCCCCATTTCCACTGTCATCTTTGGTTAGAAGGAGAACAGTGAACATGTTGGGACCCTCTCTATTCCCCAATGCCCACTGTCCCAAGACCTTCTTACAATCTCCCTGCCTCTTCTAGACATTCAAGGACTCACCAAAACAGAGGAGGGCCATGAGTGCTGGGGACATGGTGAGCCCTCAGGGTCTGAGACTGCTTGGATTCTGATATAGAAGGGGAAGAAGGGTCAGATCAGTTGCCCGGATGCAGGATGTGGTAGAAAAAGTTGTTATCTCCACCTACACAGGGTTTCATACTTGACCATCTAAAATGGTTGACTCATAATTTCCTTTTAAGCATGTTTTATTTCATGGAACTCAGAAAATGTTTATTTAGCACCCACCTAAGGGTAAGGCTCATCAGGCCAGCAGGTGTCCATCCAGCCAGGACTGTGGTAGAGTCGGTTCAAAGTAACTTCTATTGTTAAACTTTTCTTGGGCGCATTTACTCCTTGGAAATCAGAATACTAGAAATCAGTGCTTGATCTATTGTTTTATTAATTGTCTAGACCAATGAAAGTGATGGAGAAAACAATGATATTGAAGGTTAAACTGAAAAGCATATTCTGTGTATTTTCTCCCTTTGGGAAGCTGATTATTTAAAAAATTTTTTTCCAAATAAAGAACATTTTTAACATTCACTTTTTTCATAATGGTATTTTATTTTTCCAATTACATGTAAAGATAGTTTTCAGCATTCATTTTCTGTAAGATTTTAAGTTCTAATATTTTTCTTCTTCCCTCCCTTCCCTCTCTCCTCCCTAAGACAAGAAATCTGAAATAGGTTATATATGTACAAGCATTTTAAATATATTTCCATATTAGTCATGTTATGAAAGAAAAATCAAAACAAAAGGGAAAAGGTATAAGCAAAAGCAAAAAACCCCCAAAAACCCAAAGGTGAATTTTTTTTTTTTTTGAGGCTGGGGTAAGGGACTTGCCCAGGGTCACACAGCTAGGAAGTGTTAAGTGTCTGAGACCAGATTTGAACTCTGGTCCTCCTGAATTCAAGGCTGGTGCTCTATCCACTGCACCACCTAGCTGCCCCAAAATCATATGTTTCAATCCATATTTAGTCTCCATAGTTCTCTCTCTGGATACAGATGGCATTTTCCATTCCAGGAATGTCGGTACTATCTTGGATCATAGTATTGCTGAGTAGAGTTAAGTACTAGGATCATTATATAATCTTACTGTTATTGTATATAATGTTTTCTCCTCTATCTTTCTTACTTGATTTTTCAAAATCACTTTTGAGGTCTTCCATAGACTGAGACCAATTTCTATTTTTTTTTTTTGAAGTTTTAAATATAGGAACTTTATTTTTATTTTTATTTTCTGAGTGTATATTTTGAGCTTCTTTCTCACCATAGTAGTTCTCTATGGTCAGAATCTTTTTATGCTGTTTACTCATTCCTCCAGCTTATTACTTGACTTTTAACTCTTTGTTTAAGTCGGGCTCTGTTTCCAGGGTAAAAAAAATGCAATGTCCCAATCTTCAGAGGTTTCGTGCAGCTAGAAATGCATACTGTCAGCCACTTTGCTATCCAGATCTGAGTATGGGCAAAACAACCAGAGTCCTGCCACAGTGCCGGCAAAAATGCTCTTGAAATCTCTCAGGCCAGCTATCTGCCTCCATTCTCTTCTGTTAATATGGACAATTTATAATTCTATAAATATTCATTTATTTCAATTATGCTATCAATTCAGTCAAATAGCTTTTAATTATTGCTTTAGTTCCCTCTTCATTGGTGATAAGTTCACCCTTTTCATTTTTGATATTGGTAATTTGGTTTTCTTTTTTCCTTTTTTCTAATCAAGTTAACCAAAGGTTTATCTTTAAAAAAAATAAAACCCAACTCTTAGTTTCATTTATTAGTTCAATAATTTTCTTACTTTTGATTCTTTTAATCTTTTCTTTGATTTTCAGAATTTCTAATATGGTATTTAATTGGGGATTTAAATTTTTTTTGCTAGCTTTTTTAGTTGCATTTCCTATTAATTGATCACCTCTTTATTTTATTCATGTAAGCATTTAGATATATAAAATTTCCTTTAAATACTGCTTTGGGGGGGAGCTACCTGGTGGAGACAATTAGCTCTGAAGTCAGGAGGACCTGAGTTCAAATTTGGCCTCAGAACTTAACACTTCCTAGCTATGTGACCCTGGACAAGTCACTTAGCCCCAATTGCCTCAGAGGCTTTGGCTACATTTCATAAGTTTTGGTACATTGAGTCATTATTATCATTTTTGGATGAAATTATTGATTATTTTTATGATTTGTTGCTTAACTCATTCAATCGTTATGATTAGATTATTTATTTACAGCTAATTTTTGGTCTATTTTTTCCATGGTCCTTTACACATGCAATTTTTATTGCATTACAATATGAAAAGGATACATTTGATATTTCTTCCTTTCTGCATTTGATTGTGAGGTTTTTATGTGTACATACCATGTACCACTGAAAAAAAGCACATACCTTATTATTCCCATTAAACTTTTTCCAGAAGTCTATTATATTTGACATTTCTAAAATTCTATTTTCCCCTTCAATTTCTTTCTTTCTTTCTTGGTAGTTGTTTTTTGTTAGATTTTCCTAGTTCTGAGAGATGGAGGATAGGAACCTCATAAATATAGTTTTGCTGTCTATTTATTCCTGCAACTCGCTCAACTTCTCCTCTAAATCCATAGAATCTGGATGCTATCACATTTTGCATATATATGTTTAGTATTAACATTGCTTCATTATCTGGGATACCCTTTAGCAAGATGCCATTTCTTTCTTTATCTCTTTTAATTAGATCTAATTCTCTCTTCAGCTCGGATCTTTTTATCAGAAATGATTAAAAAACACTATTTCATTGAGTGTCCATCTTTTCATCTGAAAGATTATGCTCATTTTTTTGAGGAGCTGATATTTGATTGTAGTCCAAGTTTCTTTGTCTTGTGGAATATAATGTTTTAGACCGACCAATACTTTAATGTGAAAGCTGCTAAGTTTGGGTGGATCTTTGATATTTGGATTGTTTCTTTCTGGCTGGCTGCATTATTTTCTCCTCAATTGAATAATTCTGGAATTTAGATACAATTTTCCTTGGAATTTTGATTTTGGTGTCTCTTTTAGGAAATGATCAGTGGATTATTTAATGACTATTCTATCCTCTTATGTTAAAATATCAGGGCAGTTTTCCTTGATGATTTCTTGAAAATGTTGCCCAGGGTTTTTTTTTCATCATGGCTTTTAGGGAGTCCAATAATTCTTAAATTATTTCTTCTGGATCTACTTTCTGGATCATTTCCCCCCCAGTGAGGTGTTTTATATTTTCATTTCTTTTTTTCTTTCAATTTTGATATTGACTGATTATTAGTGTTGCATTGAGTTGCATTCCAATTGTCTGATTCCATTTTTTAGTGAATTATTTTCTTCAGTTAACTTTTTAATATTTTGCTTTTGGTTGATCTGAGATCAGGATTTTTACCTTTCCCCCTGCTTTTATTTTATTTATTTATTTATTTATTTATTTTGAATCTTCAGATCCTATTTATTTTGATAACCAAGACAAATATCACAACTCATATCTAACATTTGAAAACCCTGCTTTTATTTTAGTTGAAGCATAAGGTATTTTGCTTCAGCCTTTTACTTTTATTCCATGGATATTTCTCTGCTTAAAGGGTTAATGTACTTGTAAAAACATATTGTAGGGTTTGGATTTTTAATTCAGGCTGCTATTCTCTTTTGTTTTATGGGATAGTTCATCCCGTTCACATTTATATTTCCTATATTTTCCTCCTTCCCATTTCCCCCTATTTATTTGTTTCTCTCTCCTTTCACCCTTTCCCTCCTCCAAAGTATTTTGCTTCTGATCCTCACCTATCTCAATCTACACTTCTTTCTTTCAGTTTCACATTTCTTAACCCTTTCCCTTTCTACTTCTGTAGTCTGGCTTGGCCTGTCATGACAGAGGATAGTGGCTAGTAATTTGCCTTCTACACTAGGTCAGGAAGCCTCACAGATAGCTTGATGAGCCACTGACCCATTGAATCAGAAATGAAGGATCTCTTCTGTTGACCTGTGCTGTGGCTAAGAGCCTCTCTTTAGTTTACCACACTATGCCTTAGTTGGGCTGTGCTCCCCTTTTACTCAAGCAAGAAAGAACTGTCCTTGATTCCTTATAATTTATTTTAAGCTGGAAAATTGTTTCTCTCTGAATTTTTGTGGGTAACTCCAACATCCATTTAGAAGCTTGATTTAGTGTTCTTGAGGAAAACATGGGAAAACTCAGGAAACCACCTGGCTTCTTTCTTGCCTTGACATTCACTTTTTAAAAAATGAGTTCTAAGTTTTTCCTCTTTTCCTTCCCCCTCCCTAAGTGGGTAAGCCATTTGATACATGATCCATCATGTAAAATCTGTAGATATTGTGAAGAAATGTCCCCCCAAACAATTTGGTTTTCAAAAGAGAAGAAAGGTATAAAATAAAGTAAAACTAGTATGCTTTGATCTGCATTTGGAATACATTAGTTTGTTCTCTGATGTGGATAGCATTTTCTATCATGAGTCCTTTGTAATTATCTTGGACCACTATATTTTTGAAAAAAAAAATGAAGTCATTTACAAGTGATCATCATGCAGTATTGATGTCACTGTGTACAACTTTCTCCTGGTTTTCCTCAATTCATTTTGCATCAGTTCGTACAAGTTTTTCCAGATTTTTCTGAAATCTGCCTGCTCATCATATCTTATAGTATAATAGTATTCCTTCATAATCATATACAATGATTTGTTCAGCCAAATCCCAACTGATGAGCATCATCTCCATTCTTTTTCACCACAAAAAACTGCTATAAATATTTTTGTATTTGTAAATACTTTCCCCTTTTTGATGATCACTTTGGTATATAGACCTAATGGTGGAATTCTAGATCAAAAGGTATGCTTGCTTTTTTTTAGCTCTTTGGGCATAGTTCCAAAATGCTCTCCAGAATGATTGGATCAGTTCACAACTCCACCAACAATGCATTAGTGTCCCAATTCTTCCATATTCTCTCCAACATTTATCAATTTTTTTATATCATATTAGCCAATATGATAGGTGTGAGATAGGTATCTCAGAGTTGTTTTACTTTTCATTTTTGTTACTACTAATGATTTAGAATATTTTTCATATGGCATAGCTTTGATTTCTTCATCTGAAAACTGCCTGTTCAGGTTCCTTGATCATTCATCCACTGAAGAATGATTTATATTTGTATAAATTTGGCTTCTCTAAATATTTGAGAAATGAGGCATTTATCAGAGGCATTTTTTATTATTAATAGTTTTTATTTACTAGATATATGCATGGGTAATTTTACAACATTGACAATTACCAAACCTTTTGTTTTATTTTTTCCCCTCCTTCCCCCGACCCAGATGGCAGATTGACCAATACATGTTAAATATGTTAAAGTATAAATTAAATACAATATATGTATACATGTCCAAACAGTTGTTTTGCTGTACAAAAAGAATCAGACTTTCAAATAGTGTACAATTAGCCTGTGAAGGAAATCAAAAATGCAGGTGGACAAAAATAGAGGGATTGGGAATTCTATGTAGTGGTACATAGTCATCTCCCAGAGTTCTTTCGCTGGGTGTAGCGAAATTTCTCTGCTGATTCTTTTTTCAGTCTTTTCAGTGGGTTTTGATCTTGTTCCTTGTGGCAGCGTGCTAAAGGATCTGGGGAACAACACAGGATGTGAAAGAAGAGATGGTCTTTTTAGCTGCCCACAACATCTACACCTATAATTTCCTGTTGAAAATTCACCCAGTGCAGTAACATGCTATTGCTTTAATTTTGATAGCTAAGTGACCTTAGGCTTGACTTCTTTGAGCTTTAGTTGTCCCCTACCTCTAGATGCAAAAATAAGAGAGCTGGAACAAATGATGTCTAAATCCTTGACATGTCCATGACTGATTCAACATGAAGGGTCTCATGATGAAATTTTCCCTGTCTCTAATCCCTCTTTGCTTATTTATCAATTGGTTTCCAACCTTTCCTCTTTTTTTCATTTACAATCCATCCAACAAAATTCTTCCTTAGATATCTTGCCACTCCCCCCTCCCTATTACATGCTATTTTTCCTAACATAGACGAGTTGCCTCATGTTTATATCCTTCCTATATCCCACAATTTTGGTGTTTGGACAGCAAATCTGTCATGATCACAAGATTGTGATGAGCTTTAGCATTTATGGGATGAACATCTTTAATTTATTCAAGGTGATGGGTAAAAAGCCTTCTTAGGGAACTATCTTTCTTCTGACTAGACCTTAGTATCAAGACACTTTTTATAATGCCTTAATTTCCTCTTCTTTGAAATGAAGGAATTAGATTCTATGAATGCTAAGATCATTACCAGGTTTTATGATCTGAAAAAGTATCATACAAAACAGTGAAAAATATGACTGTTGACTGACCATTTGACTAATCTATTTGTAAGAGTAAAGCCAATAAGTCATCAGTGATTCCTATAACATCACCAGTCAGAAAGGAACTTATCTTTATATTTGAGAGTGACTTTCTTTAAATCCACCTCCCCCAAAGCAAAATGCTCTCTAAAGATATATCTTTTCATCACTGCATAGCTGTATAGAATTCAAGAATTATGAGAAACAATTTATACACAATACAAATGGAATCCTCAATATAGCATGTCTGGGAAGTGGTCATTTAGCCTCTTCTTAAACTTTCAAGGATAGGCAACTTACCACTTCTTTGGGCACTGAATTCCAATTTGGAACATTTTTCATTGTTAGGAAGTTTTTTCCTCTTTTAATGGGAAACTCAAATTAGACTCTTTTCAATGTCCTCCAATTGCTCCTGGTTCTGCCCTCTCATCCAAACATAACAAATTTAATCCATCAACCAGCCAATATTCTTTCAAATACTTGCAAACAGCTCCCATGTCCTTTTTCTTTCCATTATTCACTTCTTTAGTGTAGCAGTCCTAGTTTCCTTCATTTGATCACCATAGTACATGGACTCAAAGTGCTTCCCAGTCCTAGTTGTCTCCTCTGGATGGTCTCCTGCTTATCAATGTCATTCTTAAACTTTGCTATCCAGAAAAATAAACAAACGAAACAATAGAGCACAATACTCCAGAATGGGTCTGATGAGTGCAGACCACCAAAGGAGTGAGTTTTACTTCCCCTATTCCTGAAAGCTGTGATCCTCCTCACATAGCCTAAAGTCATATGAGCTTTTGGGGGATGCTACATCACACTGCTGATTCAGAAAGAGATTTTAATCCACCAAAACATTTAGCCTTTTAATTTTTAAAATAACAACTGCTATCTACCCATGTCTACCACATTTTGTACTTATGAAGTTGATTTATTTTTTGGTTATTCAAATATAAACTCTAATTTATTCTTATTACATTTTATCTGATTAGGTCAGCCCAATATCCTATAAAGTTCAAAAAGAAAAAGGAGGACACTAAACCAAAACTGAATGGTATCTCAGAGTTAATATTGTCTTTGAAAATCATATTACTACTATCTATATTATTTTTTATTTATTTTATTCAAAAGTTATTTTAAACTGATTCAGACTATAATTAGGAGTATTAGGAGTATCAATGATGTGTGCTTATCAAAACCTTTTGGTTTATAATCCAGTGTGTTAGCTACTATTTCATCTTTGTGCTAGCTTCAGATTTAATGAGTATGTTATCCTTTAGCCAAACTGACTAAATTAAAATTGGATAACTTAAGAGTAAGCCCAGATCTCTGGGGGATGATGCAATACAACCACTGGCTCCATTGACAGTGAAAAATGAAGTGCCAGGTCGTCCAACAATATCTGAATTTCTCTGATGGTATTACAGTCTATTCTATAGCTCTTTTTCTAGCTTTGTGGGCAGGAAGAACAGAAAGGGTCAGAGAAGATAGAATCAGAGGATACAAAAGTCCACTCAATCCCACAAATATTTGCTAAGCCCTCATTGTGTAGAAAAGATTGTGCTGGGGAAACAAAGAGAAAGTAGGAAATAGTCCATGTTCTGAAGGGGCTTATAGTCTCTCAGTATCAAGATTAGTGGAAATCAAGACAATATAAAACATCATGCCAGATGGAAAAAGTTTGTGTTTTTATTTAATGAAAAAGAGAAATAACATTTGCTAAATGCAGGTGTCTTGACAACTGGTTCCTCTTTTCTCCACATCTTTCACTTAGTTGTATTTTACCTCAATTTCACCTTTTCTGTGAATGGGATGATATCTTTTATGCAGCTTCCACTCAGGCCAGAATCATAGCCTGTAGTCTAAAAGGTACCTCAGAAATGTCTACATCTGTTTTCCTCAGGACCTTCCTTTTTGGATTTATTTTTTTTTAGGATGAAGGAAATACAATGTACATTTTTATAGGTAGTAGGAAATTAATAAAGTGGGAGAGATGGAAAATAAAATGAAAGAGTGAGGAAGACAGAGGGGTCAATATGTTGGTAAAGAA
The DNA here is from genome assembly GCF_048593235.1 of Sminthopsis crassicaudata. Lineage (NCBI taxonomy): Eukaryota > Metazoa > Chordata > Mammalia > Dasyuromorphia > Dasyuridae > Sminthopsis > Sminthopsis crassicaudata. The sequence continues at coordinate 650,169,381 of NC_133619.1, forward strand.
AGCATGGAATGAGATCATCTGAACAAGAGCAAGTGTTGGTTTTGGTAAGGAATAAGGTCTTCATGTGAGAAATGGCTAAAGGAGAGAGGGGCAGAAGGCACCTGAGTGATAAGAGATGAGGAAAAGGGGAGGAGAGGAGCTCATGGCAAATGAAAAATTGGCAAAATTATTTTAGTAAAGTATGAGTTCAGATTATCAATCAGCTGAGAGAATTTTGTAGGAAACACAGGAGGTTTGAAGAGGGATGAGGCTTGAAAGAATCACTATAGAGAATGGACTAGTGTGTTGATACAACAGGATCGCCTAGAGACAATGATGACCGAGTTGCTGTTATGTGACATAAATTTGTAATGGACTTGATCAGAATAGTTGTATGATTCACTCCACCTTCTTTTAGCAACATGTGTTTCTTAAATATTAGAGGACTAAAAATAAGATGTATTGCATCTTGGAAGTAATTTATTATTGTTATTAAAAAATCAAATCTTGTTTCCAAAAACAATACATCTTTCAGAGCATTAAAACCCACAGGAGTAAAGATGACTTTTATCAGCTAAGACTTCTCTACTCTTTACCCTAGCTGCCTTAATGTGACACCAGGAAGAAAAGTTGGGGGTTTGTGAGAAATGAGTCACCTGTGTCCTGTCTCTGGCATTTCAGAGAAGTCACTCTCCAAAGCAACTCAGCACTTCCTACCTTTCTATAGAAGGTTCTAATTCCCTCTATTCCATAGTTTTTCCCATTCAAAGGATGATCTCCCCCTTCTATTCAAAATTTGGGCATCTCACTGATTGGGAACCAGAGTATCCCTTCCAAATCTCTTCCTGGGGCTGATTAACTCACTTTTCCCTACTCCATTCTCTACCCCAGGCACTCAGCCCCTAAAAGAAAGCATGTTGCTAATAGAGAAGTGATGATCAAGCTTGTCTTGAGATAAGGTGTATAGAAAGAAAGTGTGTTGGTGTCAAGGCCATCGAGAGTGACACAGCATGTAGTTAGGACTGGTGACTCACTTTTCCTTCCACAAGCCAAGTTTAACTTTGACTTTCTAGTTAATCAACTTCTTTAGTTCTGTACCTTTATTCTATCTCAGGCATTCATGGATAATCATAGCCATGATCTCATTTTCACCCTTAAGTGTTCTACCACATAATCCTCAAGCTCAAGAACTCTGGGATACTTCTGATCAATCCAAACCTTCCTTGCTCTGACCTTCAGGCTTTCCATCTGCACTCTTCCAGACCATTTTCTTTGACACAGAGTATTCGCTGGGTACTCTTGTGGAAAGAGTACTAGACTTGGATCAGGTCAAATCCTGCTTCAGACACTTGCTAGTTATGTGACTGTAAAATTCACTTCACCCATCTGCCTCAATATCCTCATTTGTAACACAGAGATGATGATAGCCCTTATCTTTTAGGATTGTTGTGAGGATCAAATGAGATAATATTTGTAAAGTGCTTGGCACAGTGTCTGGCAAATAGTAGGAATGAGTAAATGTTAGTGGTTGTTGTTGTTAGTCTATATAAATATTGCTGTTAAGATCTATGTTCATTTTACCTGGACATAGGACATTTTACCTAACTTGAATTTTATGCCATTTACTTTGCCTTCCTGAACTTGATCCTTTAGTTCTCCATTTCTCTTCACATTGTAATATACTCCTTTTTTTAGCTTTTTATTTTCAAAGTATATGCATAGAGAGTTTTCAATATTTACCCTTGCAAAATCTTGTTTCAATTTTTTTCCTTCCCTTTCCCCCACCTCCTCCCCTAGATGACAAGTGATCCAATGTATGATAAACATGTGTGGTTCTTCTGCACAAATGTAAAAATACTTCCAAATCCCTTGCATCTGAGCTCTGTCACTATATATAGCTTGCCAAACCCAATCCCAGAGTGTCACCACTCTTCATCTTCTCTGTCACTACTCAATTTGTGCTATAGGAAGTTGTGCAAGCAAGCTGATACTCCATAGTAAATTTATTATTCTCAACTGAGTTCTAATTGTCACAAGACAATCTCTTTGTCATTTTATTCTGACTAGATTCCTATTGCAATACATGGGACAGCTGTTATGTCTTCTCTTCTCCCCTTAAACTTTCCTGATGTTGCTTCCCATCCCTCAAATAGTTCCCATCTCCCACCTCTTCCCCTTTGTCCAAGCTGTCTTGCATGTCTTGAATGCTCTCCTTTATCTCTGCTTTTAGGAAGCCCTCACTCAGGCTCAGCTCCAGCAGCACATGCTACAAAAACTTTTTCTGATTCCCCCAGTTGTTAATGTTTCACTCCCTTTCCCCAATAAAACATTATATTGAATTTGAATACAATGGATATATATTATGAAGTATATAATTGGTAGTATAGTTTTTTTTTAATTTACAAGGATCATCTCCTCACTCAGGAATATAAGCAGTTCAGCTCCATTGAGTCCCTTATGTTTTCTTTTCCCTTATTCGCCTTTTAGGCCAACTTTTCTTCCTGGTGTCACATTAAGGCAGCTAGGGTAAGGAGTAATTTTTTATTCAAGTGAGACAGAATTTTTTTTGCTATCTTCCAAGTTTCTTTGGCAAAAGATTATTTTATTCCACCTTTTTTGCTCATTCTAATATTCCAGGAATTTTGGGGGATACTATTTTATGGTTGTTTGGAGATTAATATTTGAGTTATATTAGTTTACTGGTTAGTCTAAAATCTTGGCTATAGAAGTTAAATTTTCTTTTCTGTGATTTTTTTTTTTACATTCTCAAAGCTACAATATAAGAAATTTTAACTCGGGAATATGAAAAGGCCATCTTCGCCTCTCTATATATTCAGCTGACATTCTTAGTATTTAGCCCAGTGCCTAATGTATAGTAGATGCTAAATGAATACTAATTTGTTTCTAAGAAAACAATCTCCTTGATATAGACATCTTGCACTGGTGGAATTATAAGACCTCAATAGCCTCAAAGGTTCAATAAGATAATGGCCATATAATTTCTAAGATTACTTTTCATTCTGTTGCTGTGACTTTATATGCTCAGCTATTCTTTTTGGGATAAAGATCTTCCAAGGACTCTCTGGAAAGCTCCCAGAACCTCTTTATTCCTCAGGCTATAGATGATGGGATTAAGCATAGGAGTGAGAATGGTGTAAAAGACAGCCAAATTTTTGTCCTCTTCTGGGGAGCGCAGAGATGGGGGCCTTAGATATGTGTACACAAATGGGACATAATAGAATGTCACCACAGTCAGGTGGGTGGAACAAGTCGTGAAAGCTTTCTTCCTCCCCTGTGTTGAGCGCATGTGGGAAACAGCATAGAGAACCCGGCCATAGGAAGCCATGATACCAATGAAAGGGACCAGAAGAAACAAGTTGGTGCTGAAGAGCACTGTGTACTCATAGGCCCAGGTATCTATACAGGCCAGAGGCACCATGGCAGGGATATCACAGAAAAAATGGTTAATGACTCTGGACTTGCAATAGGGCATACAGAGTGCATACACTGTATGGAAAATGGAATTGATGAATGCAGAGACCCAGGACCCGGCAATCATCAGCAAACACATTCTCTTGTTCATGAGAATAGGATAATGGAGGGGACGGCAAATGGCTACATAACGGTCAATAGCCATGGAGGCTAAGAGTAATCCTTCACCAGCTGCTATGACTAAAAAACAAAAACTTTGGAATCCACAAGCCACCAAAGAAATGAAATTGTCCCCGGAAAGGAAGTTGATGGCCATCTTGGGAAATGTGCTGCAAATGTATATGAGGTCCATGAGGGAGAGCTGGCTGAGTAGGAAGTACATTGGAGTATGGAGGTGGCGATCCATCCAGATGAGGAGAATCATGGTTGAATTACCCAAAAAGGCAATTAGGAAGATGAGAAAAATAAGGAGGAAGAGGAGCAGGCCAGCTTTTGTTGGGGGAAACAGTCCCAGTAAGAAGAAACCAGTAGTGGTTTGATTCCATTCCTCCATAGGAGGGTGTTTCTGGAATTGTTTTCCTGTGGGATCAAGTGAGAGAATGGAAAGAAATTACTGTGGAACCAAAATTCCTTTGATTTCTTCTCTTTTCATATATATCAACAATGGCTCTTTATTCTTATTTTGATTTTCAGCAGCTATATAGTATCTTGGATAGGACAGGACTTGGAGCTAGGAAGATCTCACTTCAAATTTGGCCTCAGATGTTTTCTAGCTGTGTGATTCCGGGAAAGTCATTTACCATCTTTTTTCCTCGGTTCCCTCATCTGCAAAATGGAAAGAATAATAGCATCTATCTTAAGGTTATTTCTGAGATATCATATGTTCAGTGCTTTGAAAACCTTAAAATGCCATGTAATTGTAAATTGTTGTGATAATTATAATGATGATTATGAGTATTATCATCATCATAATATGCTATCTGCCACAGTGGATAAAGTGCTGGACCTGGAGTCAGAAAGGTCTAAGTTAAAATCCAGCCTCATATACTGACTAGCTTTGTGAACTTGGGCAAATCATTTGCACTATTTGCCTCAGTTTCCCCTTCTGTAAAAGGAGTTGGACAGCCACTATAAGTCCTTTTTTTTTTTTTTTAAACCAAGAAAACACCAAATAGAGTTACAAAGAGTTGGAGATTACTGAAAACAACTAAACAGCAATTAGTATCAATCCCAGCTTATTACCTATTTTAAATAATTGTCATTAGTGTCAACAAGGGAAGAGATGAGACTTGACATTGTCATTATCCATGTATGATGCTGTAAACGATTCAATTGTTTTCTGTGGTTTTTTCGCTTCACCTTTGTAGAATTATAAATTCCACAAATTATACAAAATGTAAAAAATTATTAACATTTTATAAAATTATCAAAAATAAAAAAAGAATTATTAAAACAACCTAAAGAATTTAAGGATACCCATTTTACAGGGACTGGATTGTGAGATTCTCTAACAGCAACAATCTTTCTCCAGTAAAAACAACAACAACAACAACAACAACAACAGCAGCAGCAACAACAACAACAACAACAACAACAACAACAACAGGGGCATGATGGAAACTTTGTTAGTCATAGAACTCCATCTGAGTTTGTAGTCCCTGGTCTTCTGGATTCAGCTGAGTGTTGACCTTCCCCGAGCTCCGAGATGCCAAGATTTTTGACTTTGTAAAAGGGGCACAGCACTAAGAACTCTGGATTTGGGAGTCCCTTTAGAAGCAAGAAACAGTCCAGCTTGATGAACTAGAACATAATAGAATGTAGTCACGCTGGTTTATGCACCAAGAAGACTGCTTTGTAACTAATAAGCTGTGGTTGGTGGTGGATCTTTTCAGCACTAAAGGTATATCTATAAGGACAGAATTGGATTCTATGGCATCTATAACTCAAGCATTTATTTGACATTTCCTCTCCAATTTATAGCTTGAATATTCTCTTTCATACATTTGTAAATGTTTAACAACCTGCTCTCTGAAAAACAGGACAGTTTAAATTTAGTCTGCACTAAATCTAAACAAACAACTAAACAAAACAAATGACCAAACTTTGCTGGGTGGCCTCTGCTAATTTCAGAGTTGTGCACACGAAATAATGAATAATGGGAAGTGGCTTCAGCACACTCTGAGCCATCTTATCTCTGAAAGACACCATTGTAGTCTTATCATCCTTTAGGGACCAGGAAATGCTTCAGCCCCTCTCAGTGGCTTTCCTGACTATCCTACTTCCTATTAATTTCTTCCATTCTTAGGTCATACTGTACCTACAGCATATACTTATTGCCTTAAATACTGTAGTTTTTTCTTCTACAAAGTAGCAATATTTTAACAGTATCTTCCTTGAGAGTGCACAACTCCCCTTTCATTTCTCCAACATCCCCTACCATATTTATCCCATAGTACTATCTCATTAGGCATACATACTTATTGGATTTATACATATACACATATAGGCACACATATGTAATTAAAATATTCATATATTATATTTAATTTATTATTCTATATGTATGTAATATAGATTGTCATATATTATACACATCTATATTACATACATATATTTACATTAATATATTATATATATTACATACATATATTTCAAAGTTTAAAAATAAGAAATACATGTATATTTTAAAATATATTTCATATATTTTATAATTATACATGCATTCAGGGTTTGTAAAGTGAAGTAAAAATATTATCTCATTTTTATCCTTACAACAATCCTGGGAGGTAGGTGCTATCATTATGCCTTTTTTATAGATGGGAAAACTGAGGCATAGAACAATTAAATGATTGCCTAGCGTCACACATCTAGTAAGTATCTCAGTACTTGCTAGATATATAATAGATATATATGCACAAACATGAATGTATATTTTCATTAATTATATAATCCATTAATCAGTCACTAGATCCATTAAGGAAGCAAAAAAATTCCAAATGAAAATTAGCCATATAGAATTTATAGCATTATATAATCTGAGTATCAGTTAGTATGATATTCCTGTTACCAGGTGGCATCTTATTTTGAGATCTGAAAACATATTCCATATTTGAGAATGCACCTTCCATTTTTTTCTTCCCCAGCAGTTATCATACTGATACAAGACAGGTATTGAGTCACCTAATCCAAACAATGCTCTGAATAAAAGAGGATGACTGCAATCTGACTAAAATCTCCAAATTTATAACTACTCCTTTAAAAAGAAAATAAAAATAAACTCAAACCCAAAATTACTCATGAAAGATTGATTTAGAGTATTTAAAATAACTAGACAGTGAAGGTTGGAATATCACTGTCGTGTAGGAAATGATGAGTTGGAGTTAAATAAATATGGAAAGACTTATGAAGGAAGGTGTTATTCACCATTAGAAAACAGCAGACAAACAAGCAGAGTACAGTCTTACATAAATGCATATGTGTATATATGTATATTACTATAGACATGTATGTATATGCACATGCATGCATGCATGGTTATATGTATGTTTCTATTTGTGTGCATATGTGTATGTATATGTGTATGCATGGAGGTTTGAATTATGTCTACATTAGGTATATAAATCTGGATATATGTGTACGTATATACATACATGTATGCATAAAGGTATGTATTGTGTGTATATATATATAAATCTGAATTAATATGTGTATAAACACACACACATACATAAATATATCCATGCTTAAGTTCAGCATTCTTCAGGGATGAAGGGAGGTAGGGAAAAAATAATAAAGTAAATAAAAGCAAATAAAGTAAATAAAATAAATAGCAGAGAACAATTTATTATATAGACTTTCTTAAAATGGGAATTTATTTGCTTTCTATTTTGAATCCTCCCTTATGTTCTGCTTTTAACAGAGAATTTTTCTTTTTCTACTTTATATTTCTTTAAAATTAATAAAGTTACAAAACAAATTGTTGAATGAATGAATAAGTTTCTCAGTGAGAATTGCTGAGTTGAGGTTGAGCAGTATCCCCACTCTTATTTATTCTAAGAATCAGCAGACTTCAGACCTGATTGGTCTTCAGAAATCACTGAATTCATAAATACATTTGCTTTGATTTCTTTGCTTACAGGACACTGTCTAAGGACCAGGATTAATAACAAGGCCATTCCTTGCAAACTCCTTCTGGTAATAGTTCTCACTATGAGTCTATTTTTTTTTCTATTTCTATGACTCTCAGGATCTGTCTCTCTGTGTCTCTCTTCTCTCTGTATTTCTCTTTCTGCATCTCTGATTCTGTCTATTTTTCTATCTCTCTCTGTTCTTTTTGTCTATTTCTCTCTGTCTTGCCTCTCCTATCTGCATTTAGAAATACTTTCTGTTTCCCAGGTATTTCTAAGTCATGAAAGGTAAATTCTTTGTCTCCCTTACTTGATATTTCAATACTGTAGCACTTTTTTTCTTCCTTTGTAAAAGGATGGACTACTCTCAGCTCAAGCATTTTTGTCCTGGGAAAACATTTAAAGATATATTAGACTTTGGTAAGACAGAATCCTTCGGCTTTATTAAAGTTTTTTGATTTCTGAGAATGAGATGTATCCATCCTTTGAAATGATGCTTATTCTGGTGAAGGGAAGAGGAGTATTAGCAAAGAGAAAGGAGGAAAAGGGGGAGAAAAAAAGAAGAAGCCAAACCCTGTCACTTTTTCATATTTATTTAGCTTTCCTTCCATGAATGAGATCCCAATGGAGATCTCAGAACAGGCAACAATCCTAGAGTCAGAAGAATGGTACCTGTGCAGTCTTAGGGAAATTATTTTACCTCACTCATATTCAGTTTTGCTATTCATGAGAAGTGGTTCATGAGGCTGTTTAAAGCTTAAAGAGCAAAATAAGCATTCAAAGTACTTTATTTAAAACACCATATTTAAGTGATGCTGATATTATTATTTTTTAATTTTTAATTCATTATTGTTGTCATCATTATCCTATATTGAAAGTAGACATACAGATATCTCCAATTTGCATTTGTCAGTGGATACAAAGATTCTTTTGATTTTTTTGCCCTTAAGTCCTCAAACAGATAAGGTGAATATATCCATGTCTACTTTGTGTATTACTTGATAGTCCCAGTCTGTCTAGAAAACCAAGAAATAAATTAATATCTAGATAGCAAAAGGTGCTTGAATGTCTTTAGTCACTGCCCCAAAGAATGCCTTGATATAGTAGTTTATTAATGGGCAACCCAATAATAATTACAATTGCAACCAGAAATCACAGTATCAAAACAATTTTCTCAGTTTAATTGGTTTTAGGTAATTTACATCAAAATAAGGAAGGATAAAGGCTAGCAATCTGGGGTAGCCTAGGTGAAATAGCATGATTGAGAGGAAATCGTTCTAGGGACACAGGGAATAGAAAGGGATAGAAACTTCTTTGCCTATTTTAAGGTATTTTATAACCTTGAGTTAATGCTGCTGCTACTGCTTAATAGCATAGCATTGATCCATGGAAAAGTGAGGGGATGGACAGTCTTGATGTCATGCTTTAGATCCTGCATCTGACTAGCTCTCTTAAACTCAGTGCCTTACAGCACATTAGAGTCCCCAGTTATTTAGGTAGAAAGTACTAATTTGTGCAGGTGGAGGGAGTTCCCACACCAGAAGATTCCTGCAGCTATGAAATAGTAGGTTGGATACTGCCATTATTATGGATTTGGAATAAGAAGACTTGAGTTTGGATCTTGCTGGCTCTCTTCTCTGTATGTGCCATAGGAAAACCCTTTCCTTGCCTGACGTTTTGTTTTCTTATGTGTAAAATGAAGAAATTGGGCCAGATGGTCTCTGAGGGTCCTTTTACCTTACAAATGTTAGATTTTGCTTTTTTTTTTCTCATTTGACTGTTGGTGGGTGATTCTTAGAGACTTGATCACTGAGATCTTTAGGTGTAGATATTTCTAGATTCTAGAGATCTTGATCACTGAGACTTTAGATATCTACTAGGTCATTTTGGCAAATACTCCAAATGGATGAATATTCCTTATGTGGGAAAGATCTGGCAAAGGTGACTTTTCCACCTTGTAGAATACACTTTTTAAAAATGATCCTCAGAGAAAGGGGTTCTATAGACTCTTTTAGTTACTTCTCCATATCTAGGAATTTGTCTTTTGGTCTAATTGAAATTTCAGAGAGGGTGACATTGTGTGATGGATAGAATTGATCTGAAATAACAAAACACACGAACCTCTGGGTTTTAGTCCAACCCCTGCAACTTTCTACACTTCTCTGACTCTCAGTTTTCTCAACTTTAAGTTGGGTACAACTTTATATATCAAAGGGCACTTAAGAAAGAAATCTTCTGTGTAAGGAAAAAATACTACATATATATATACACACACACACATACCTACACACATATTATATATACATATATACACATATACACACATATATGGCAAGAAACTTAATTTCACTTAGCTTGTTTCCTCATGTGTTAAATGAGGAAGTTGGACTTGATTTCAAAGTGTTCTTTAGCTCTAAATATGTGATCTCAATGATTCCAGTTTTGGGGTCCAATTCACCTTTACAAATAATGATGACCAATAGACTAATAGGTGGCTATTGTTCAGTTGGTTCTCATGTGATTCCTGATGGCAGTTGCTGCAGGAAAAGGCAGAACTGGAAAAGCTTATATGAGTTTTCGGATACTGTCAAGTATGCTGACACATCTGCAGTGATTGTAATGTTCAAGTCCTCAGAGATCATTTCTACAAACAGCCCCCATCTCTGCTTCAATCACTTCTTCTGTGCTTATTCATTTGTATATCCCTGGCTCTGTTGTATAACCATACCATCATCTGTTCATAGTCTTCTCTCTGGAGATGATTGTTGGCTGGTATATTCACCAAGAACAGACCAAGAGGGAATACACTGACACTCAATCATTGAAAAATACAGTTAGAAAAAAAAAGTTCTGTGTAGGTTATAGCATTTAGAAGTTATCTAATTTAATCACTTAATTTTAAAAGTTGGAAGTGTGCTTGAGCCAATTTTAAATTGGATCACAACAGCTGATTGTTGAATGTTCAGTGAATATTTACACCTCGAAAATCAGCAAATTACTATAAATCAGGGCATTGATTTGCTGTTTGGCTAGAGTTAAAGTGATCAAAATGTTAATAACACTGATAAAAATGAGAATTGTGTTGAGAAGTTTTTTGGGTTTTTTTTTTTGAGGGATGGGGTTAAATATTTATTAGCATATCCCTGATGAAAGGCTCCTTCCTTTTCAATTTAATATAGATGTTTGACCCAAGGGCAGATGCACGAGAGACAGAGATAGAAGATAGGAATCTTGACTCTGACAGAAATTGCCCAGCTGTCTAAAATTCCCTTTGCTTCTCAGGGCACTCAATAATCAAATGGGCATATTGATATGGCATTTGTACTGGGAGGTACTAGGAGAAGAAATGGTAATCTCCCTGCTTTCACTAACCACTGAGTTCACTGCTGCTACAAATTATCAAGACTTCTGGGATCTCCTAGATCTTCTAGATTCAATACAATTGTCTTATGTTGTTATTTGAAGATCCAAAGAAGTCAAGGAAATGGCCATGGTCAGTGCCAGAGCCAGAGCAACTCTGAAGATAGTAAACACTACTGTGATTCCTCTCCAAAAATTTCTGAGGATGCTCTACTCAGACATACATTGACTTCTTCTACCTCTCCATTTACCTACCTCCACTTTTAAATGCATACATATACATTGACAAATACATACCTTGGAAGTCAAACTCAGACACAAGTAAATTTATATCTTCATTCCTTCCTTCATCTTTTCTGACAGGGTACAGTACTCCCTTCACCTTGCTTGAAGGCCTGTAGTATATCTGAACATGCTTACAGTTTTATCCATCCTCTTTTTGCCCTTCAGACCCCCAACATGTATATTATATAGAATCACCAGTTTTCTATCTATAGCTATATCAATCTATATCTATATCAATTTAAATCTATATCTATATATCTATATCAATCATGGACTCCTGGCTCAGGCAGAGGTTTGAAAATAAAACCTCCTTCCTGCACTAAGGTGTACTTCCTGCACCTTGGCAAAAGATGATCTATTCTCCTTCTGAGGAGAATAAAGACTCCTGTGCATATATGATCTCACATTTACATCTGAGAGTCATTCCTTTCTTCAAGGAAGTCAGGATGGCATGGACAGGATTGAGAAGAGGGGACTTGAAATAATAAAACTGAGACTTAATATGCAATGGGAGTGATGTGAGATGAAGAAGAGAAAAAAGGGAGTTTATTTTTTTAATTAAAGCCTTTTATTTTCAAAATATATACATGGATAATTTTCAACATTCATTCTTGCAAAACTTTGTGTTCAAATGTTTTCTTTCCCTTCCCCCTACTCTTCTCCCCAAGATGGCAAGTGATCCAATATGTCAAACATGCAATTCTTCTATACATATTTCCACAAATATCATGCTGCACAAGAAAAATCAGATCAAAAAGGGAAAAAATTAGAAAGAAAACAAAATAAAAGCAAACAACAACAAAAAGAATGAAAGCACTATATTATGGCCAAATTCAAGTCCCACTGTCCTCTCTGTAGGTACAGAGGTCTTTCTTCATTGTAAGACCATTGGAACTGACCTGAATCATCTCACTGTTGATGAGAGCCAAGTCCATCAGAATTGATGATCATATAATCTTGCTGTGGCTGTGTATAATGTACTCCTGGTTCTGTTCATTTTACTCAGCATCAGTTCATATAAGTCTCGCCAGGTCTGTCTGAAATCATCCTGCTGATTTTTTCTTATAGAACAATAATATTCATACACTATAGTTTATTCAGCCACTCTCCAACTGATGGGCATCCATTCAGTTTCCAGTTTTTTGCTATTAATTACAAAAAAGGGTGCCATTTTTGCACATGTGGGTCCCTTTCCCTCCTTTATGATCTCTTTAGGATACAAGCCCAATAAAACCACTGCTGGATCAAAGGGTATGCACAGTTTGGTAGCCCTTTGGGCATAGTTCCAAATTGCTCTACAGAATGGTTAGATCAGCTCACAACTCCAACAAAATGTATTAGTATTCCAGTTTTCTCACATCCCCTCCAACATTAGTCATTATCTTTTCCTGAAATCTTAGCTAATCTGAGAAGTATGCAATCAATGGTACCTCAGAGTTGTATTATTTGCATTTCTCTGATAAATAGTGATTTAGAACATTTTTTTCATATAACTAGAAATGGTATTAATTTCTTCATCTGAAAATTGCCTACTAACATTCTTTGACTATTTATCAATTGGAGGAAAGATTGAATTCTATTGTCAATTCTCTCTAAATATTTTAGAAATGAAGCCGTTATCAGAAACCTTGAATGTAAATTTTTTCCCAGTTTGTTGCTTCCCTTCTAATCTCATCTCTGTTAGTTTTGCTTGTAAACACCTTTTTAACTTAATATAATCAAAATTATCCATTTTGCCTTCAACAATGTCCTTGAGTTCTTCTTACCACAAATTCTTTCCTTCTGGACAGAACTGAGAGGTAAACCATCCTTTGTCCTCTTAATTTGCTTATAATATCACTCTTTATGTCTAAATTATGAACCCATTTCGATCTTATCTTGGTATAGAGAATTAGGTGTGGGTCAATGCCTAGTTTATGCCATACTAATTTCCAATCTCTCCAGAAATTTTTGTCAAATAGTGAGTTGTTATCCCAGAAACTGAGGTCTTTAGGTTTGTCAAAAACTAGATTACTATAGTCATTGACTATTTTCTCCTGTGAACCTAACCCATTCCACTAATTGACTACTCTATTTCTTAGCCAGTACCAAATGATTTTGATGACCTCTGCTTTATCATATAGTTTTAGGTTTGGCATAGATCACTTTAATTTACATTTTTTCATTAATTCCCTTGAAATTCTTGATCTCTTCTTCCAGATCAATTTTGTTAATATTTTTTCCTAGGTCTGTGAAGTAATTTCTTGAAAGTTTGATTGGCATGGCACTGAATAAGTAGATTAATTTGGAAGTATTGTCATTTTTATTATATTAGCTCAGCCTACCCATGAGCACTTGATATTTTCCCAAGAGATTAAATATGACTTTATTTGTGTGGAAAGTGATTTTGTAATTGTGTTCAATGGCTTTTTGTCCTATGCATATGTATGTACAAACATATATGTACATATTCATGTGTATATAAGTGCATATGAAAATATATATGCATGCATGTGTGTGTTTAGTCTATTTATCTTGTATACCAAATACTTCACTGAAAAAAAATTGATAATAAAAATTGCCTCCACCCTAATTTTTTTCACTTCCTTTAATATCCTTAGATGCATTAACTTTGATTGTACTGAAACTTACCAATATCATGTAATCAAAATTGTCTAGTCTTCCTTTTCTAATAGCCTCTATACCTTTTGTGGTGAATAATCTAGCTCTTGCCTATAGTTAAGCGTATATATAATCTGTTTTCTTTCATGTTTTTAATAGTATGATTCTATTTCAAGGTGACAGTTCCATTGTGAAATTATCATTGTACCAGATGTAAGGTGTTATTAGTTTAAGTCTAATTTCTTCCATAGTGCTTTCTAATTTTTTTTCAGAATTACATATAGAATAGGGAATTCTTTATCTTTAAGCTATCAAACACAGGATTATTGTCTAAAACTAGACCCAAATATACACAAACACATCTCTCTCTCTCTCTCTCTCTCTCTCTCTCTCTCTCTCTCTCTGTGTGTGTGCGTGCGTGAATACATATCATGTAAAACCATACTATACAAATTTTCCTTTATCACTTCTTTCTCTGGATGTAGATAGCATCTTCATAAGTTCCCTTATAGCCATTTTGAATATTTACAATACTCAAAATGACTTAGTCATTCAGTTGTCCTTAGAATACTACAGCTATTACTGTGTACAATGTTCTCACAGTTCTGCTCATTTTTCTCTTCACTGTCTCATGTAAGTCTTTTCAAGTTTTCTAAAATCATTGAGCTCTAGAACACTAGTATTCTATCACAATCATAAAACTTGTTTAGCCATTTCCCAATTGATAGATGCCCCCTCAATTTCCAGTTCTTTGTCATAACAAAGAGAATTGCTAAAATATTTTAGAATATCCCTTTTCACCTTGAGAAACAGTCTTACTAATAGTGTTGCTGGTCAAAGGCTATATAGTTTTATAACTCATTGGATATAATTCTAGATTTTCCTCCAAAATGGCTGGATTTTACAGTTCCACCAACAGTGAATTATTATCTCATTTTTTCATATCCCCTGCAACAGTAGATTTCTTTCTTCTATAATTTTAGCCAATCTTATAGGTGTGAGATATCTCAAAATTGTTTTAATTTGAATTTTTCTAATCAAAGTAATTTAGAGTAATTTTACATAAGTATATATATATATAGTTGTAATTTCTTCATAGAAAAACTATCTAGTCATATCCTTTGATCCTTTATCAGTAGGTGAATAACTTATATTCTTCTAGATTTGACACAGTTTTTTATATGATTTACATATGAGACCTTTATCTGAGAATCTGTTTATATAAAAATTTCTTCCCTAATTTTTTGCTTACCTTTTGATTTTGGTTACATTTATTTTATTTGTAAAAAAACCAACCCTTTCAATTTAATATAATAAAAATTATCCATTTTACACTTCATAATACTCTCTATCTCTTGTTTTTTATAAGTTGTTTTTATACAAAAGTAATAGTAACATGTTTCATGTTTTTTCTAATTTTCTTATGATATCTTCCTTTCTATCTAGATTATGCATTCATTTTGACCTTATTTTGGCAAATGGTGTAAAACTGCTTTATGTCCAATCCTTCCAGATTGCTTTTCAACTTTCTCAAAAATTTTTTTTAACCAAATAATACGTTCTTATTCCAAAAGCTTGAATATTTACATTTGTCAAACATATGGTTACTGTAATCATTTGTGCCTGTGTATTGCATGCCAAATCTGTTCTACTAATTTATTTTTCTACTTCACGGCCAGTATAAAATAATTTATATATAGCTGAAGATTTTATAATATAGGTTAAGATTTAATCCTGATAAATCCCCTTCTTTTGCAATTTTTGCATTATTTTCTTTGTCATTCTTGTCCTTTTGCTCTTCTAAAAAAAGTTTGTTATTAATTTATTGCTCAGTAAAATAGAATTTTGATATTTAATTGGAATGGCAGTGAAAAAACAGAGTAGGTTAAATAAAATTGCCATTTTTACTTTATTGCCTTTGCCAGCCAATGAACAATTAATATTTCCCCAATTATTTAAATATGGCTTTGTTGGTATAAAACATGTTTAAAATTATGTTCACATAATTTCTAGGTTTGTCTTGTCAGTCATAATCCCAGGTAATTTATGTTATCTATAAGTATTTTAAATGGAGTACCTCATTTATGCAAGTTTATTTTATATCCTTCTACTTTTCTGAAATTGTTTCCATTATCTTTTTAGCTCAATTTTTAGGATTTCCCAAATATTTTGGGAACAGCAACAGTTTTAGTATCTCACTGCCCAATCAGATTGCTTCAATTTCTTTTTCTTCTTTCATCGCTATTGCTTGCCTTTCTAATGCAATATTATTTAATAGAGATGTTAAAGGACATCTTTGTTTTGCTTCTGAACTTACTGAGAAGGCTTCTAGCATATCCTCATTATAAATAATACTTGTTAATGGTTTTAGGGAGATGCTTATTGTTTTTAGGAAAAATTCTTTTATAACTATTCTTTCAAGCATTTTTTTAAAATTAATAATGAGTGCTGTATTTTATCAAAAATTTTTTTCTGCATCTATTGATATTATACATGACTTTTGTTATTTTTGTTATTGATGATCCAGAATCCTAGTTAATTGTTTTCAATGGTTCAAAGGGAAAACCCAAGAACATCTGCAACCACACCCTTCAAAGTGACCTTTCTAGATATTCATGATAAAACTACTTTTTTGTCAGTGAAAAAAGAGGAATGTGTGTGTGTTTGTATGTGTGAATTGTTTGCTGTCTGAGATTAAGTTCTGCTGAGAAGGGAGAAGTTGATTACTGAGAAATTCATTGACAAATGTCCACCTATGATAACAAGAATAATGCAGTTTGATACTAACTTTAATGAAACCATGACATGAGACTTTTGTCATGAATCACAGAACTTTAAATATATTTTAAATATTATTTTAACATTTGGTTGCTACTTTCTAAATGTGATACTATCCTCCTGAAGAACTGAAATACAAATCGGTAGCATCATTCTTGGTCTAAATTAAGTCAAAATTCTTCAAATAAGCCTAACAAATAAATGGAATATTTTCTACACATTTATGATAGGTCATCCATGGACACAGGATATAGTTTTATATAAATATTAATTTCTGTGGAGTTTTCCTAAGACCTTCTTCAGGGCACATAAAACATCTTTATTTCTGAGGCTGTAGATGATAGGGTTGAGCATGGGAGTCAGAATTGTATATAAAATAGCCAAGATCTTGTCCTGTCCTGGAGTATGATAGGACTTTGGTCTCATGTATGTAAAGATAAATGGTCCATAATACATGATAACCACAGCCAGATGGGAGGAACAAGTGGAGAAGGCTTTTTTCTGGGCCTCCATAGATTTAATGTGAAGCACAGTACGGAGAATCTGACCATAAGAAGCAAGAATAATGGAAAAGGGAATGAGAAGGAAGAATACAGCACTCACATAGACTCCTCCTTCATAATGTGATGTGTCAATACAGGAGAGTTTCAACATGGCTGGGACTTCACAGAAGAAGTGGTCAATGGCTTTTGTGCCACAAAAAGGGAGGTGCAGAACATAAGTTGTGTGAATTGTAGAATTGATGGTTCCCACAAGCCAGCATCCTGCAGCCAGAAGGACACTGATCCGATGGTTCATGAGGATTGGATAACGCAGTGGGTGGCAGATAGCTACATAGCGATCATAGGACATGGCTGAAAGAAGAAGGCATTCAGAACCCAAAAAAATGAGGGAGAGGAAAATCTGTAATCCACAACTTGCAAATGTGATGAATTTCCTGCCTGATATGAAGTTACTGGCCATCTTGGGAACGATGTTGGAGATGTGCAATATATCTATGAAGGAGAGGTGGCTGAGAAGGAAGTACATTGGAGTGTGGAGCCGGATGTCGAGGCGGATCACAAGAATCAAGACTGTGTTCCCCATAATTGCCACCATAAAAATAATAAGAATAAGTGTTAAGAATAAGAATCCATATTGGTTTGGATGCAATAATCCTAAAAGGATGAAATCTTTAACAAAAGTTTGATTCTTTTCTTCCCACATTAGTATTTCACTTTTTCCACCTAAAGCCCAAAAGAAAAGTTTTAGAAAAAGAAGATTGGATAAATACAAACCCTAAGACTGAATTTGTAGCTTAAAGTTATGACTGTCACAATAGTCATTTCATTTATTTATGTCAACAAGTTGGAATTCAAAAAAAATCAATCAAATGAATCACTGGGATTAACTGACACCTTGACATCAATTCATTGACTGAAATGCTGAAAAAAAAAATTCAAAATGGCTCATCTGGATAGTTTTATATTCTTTCTCACTTTTTTTATCCTATCACTATTACTTTTTATTTTCTCTTTATTCTCTTTATTCTCAACCATCAGAGTCCAGTTCTCATCTCTGCCCCTCTCCTCCCAATCCCAATTCAACTCCTTTAAAGGTCCCTTCCCCATGCTGCCCTAGACACTGTCAGAGGATTGCCCAACATGGTCTGTTCTCATCAGAGAAGTTGCTGTGCTCTATAAGCAAAGAAAATTGAATTAGCTCAGAAAAAAATGTGAGATGAGCAAAGTTAGGGAATCTGCCCAAAATGCTAATAGAGTCTATTTGTGTCTGACCTGTGGCAGAGCACTCCAAACTTATATAAGCCACAGTCTGATACACTAACCACTCTAACATAGTAATTTCATTCTGGTCCTCTTCAAGAGTAGAACAACTAGATGCCCTTTTCTCCATATTCCCAATCTACACAACTCCCAAAATTCCTCCCTATCTTGTCTGCATCTTTTCTCAGGTTCTTTACATGTTCAAAGATTTCTACACCCTTCCATGTGTACACATTACTTCCTCTTCAATCTAGATGAGAATGAGGTCACAAAATTACCAGCCCTCTACCATTACTTGAGTCTTTTATCTCAGTTCTTCCTTTCCATACCAATTTTTATATTATTATTATTTTTTAAATAATAGCTTTTTATTTTGAAAATACATGCAAAAATAATTTTCAATATTCACCCTTGCAAATTCTTATGTTTGCAATTTTTCTCCTTCCTTTCCCTCATATATTCCCCTAGACACCAAATAATTCAATATATATTTAACATGTATGATTCTTTTATACATATTTTCATATTTATCATGCTGCACAAGAAAAATCAGATCAAAAAGAAAAAAAGAGAAATAAAAAAGTTGAAAAATTATCACATCTCATTTTAATATTTTATAATATGATATATTCACTAAATCTTTTTCTACTCATTTTAAAAATAATCATCCCACCATATCCAACTCTTTCAAAGTACTTTAGTAATGATGATAGTTTTAAGAATATTGATAACATTTTCATATATGTAATAAGTACAGTTTGATATAATGAGTCCCTTATAATTAATCTTTAATGATTTCCTTATATTTCTTCAAAGATTTAAGTTTATCTTGGGTTTCCACTTTCAATCTTGGCATTTCACTGAAACTGCTCTCTCCAAAGTTACTATGAAGCTTATATATGTCAAACCCAATGGCTTTTTCTCAATCCTTTCTCCTTGACCTTACTACAGACTTTGACACTGTTGATCATTCTCTTCTCCATGATATTCTTTACTCTCTAGGTTTTCAGAATACCCCACCTTTTTTTTTTTTGGCTCTTCTTCTACCTACCTGACCCCTCTATATCTTTCTCCTTTACTGAATATTCCTGCAGATCCTGCCCTTTAATCATAAGTGTTACCTCACATTTCTAGTCTGAGCCCGCTTTTATTTTCCCTCCCTATTACTTCACTTCAATCATCAGCTGCCATTGATTTAATTACCATATTTATGCTGATGATTTTCAAATCTACTTTTCCTGCTTCAGTTCCTCTGCTGACTCCCAATATTATAACACCAATTGCCTTTCAGACATGTCAGCGGGATCTTCAGTAGATATCTTAAACTCAATATATCCAAAATGAAATTTATCTTCCTAAATTATTTCCCCTGTTGCCTTACTTGTAATTGTCAAGGGTGAATCATCTTATCAGTCTCTCAGGTTCACAATTTAGGGATCATTCTGCATTTCTCACCATCTCAAACTTTCTCATTCCTCAACATATCTAACTTCATCAACACCTCCAGAATATAACCTCTTTCTCTACTCAAACACTGTAGACCCTTCTAGATTATTGCAATAGTGCTCGGTTGGGTCTGCCTTCTTCAAATCTTTCTACCCATTATAATCCATTCTTTATTTAGCTATACAAAAGTGATTTTGTTTAAGGGCAGTTATTATTATTAAGAGCAACTGAAGAAGTGCTATTGTTATCTTCATTTTACAGATGAGGAAACTAAATCAAAAAAAGCTTCAGTGAATTGCCCAGGGTCACAGAGCTTGTAAGTATCTGAGGCTAGATTTGAAGTCATGTCTTCCTGACTGTAGGTTTTACACTATCCGTTGTATCTCTTCACTGTCCCATTCAAGGACCACAATTGTACCTAAAAGAGAATTATATTGAAGATTTCTGCTGTAAGTTATAACTTAGTGCTTTCAAAACAGGGTTGCTTCCAACATGTGCTGTTGATCTAGTTTGACCACTCTTTCCATATTCACCTTCTTGATTGCCATTTACAATGGATATTTCTTTGCATTTGAATTCTTTCTTCTAACAAGTTATAGGACTAATAGTTAGTAGACAGTTCATTTGGAAATGAGTCCTGCATTGATTAGCAATCACTTTGGATCAATTAAATTGTAATTATTTTTGTTCTGTTTTAGTGATTCTATTTGATACCCACCATATCTTATGTCTACTAATTCTATTTTCAATTATTCATGGTGTTTTGACAAAGTTAATAAATCTTCAACCCTTTTATGTTTTACTTATAAACCAGATGTTCCTAACATAAATGTCCATTAGTTTACTTTTGCACTGAATGGGATGAGTATTAAAGTATATTTTAGTTTATTTAAAGATGTTGACATCCAGGCTTACAAACCAGGTATCATTCTTACTCTCTTTTTGCCTACCACATCAATAATTTACCAAAATAGCTCAATTTTATCTCCATAACATCTCTTGGATACACGCCCTGTTCATCACCTTTGGGAAAAGCCATTATCTCCTAGTGCCTGGTCTATTATAATCACCAACTAGTTTGTCTCCTTTCCTTAAAACTTTTTTCTAAATTTCAGACCATTGTCTACTCAATCGTTAAAGTGGCCTTTCTAAACCACTGGAATTATCATGTGGCCAAAAAACTCTATTAGCTCCCAATACTTCTAGGAACAAATATAAAACTTGTCAAATACTCAAAGCCTTTCATAACTTCTGTCCAATACTTTTCAGTCTTCTCTAGACTGTAAACTCTTTGAGGGTCAGGAAGGTGTTGCTTTTTAAAATCTGTACCATATAATATAGTTCCTGGTATAAAGTAGGTTTTTTTTAATAAATGCTTATCAAATTGAATTCAATTTTTAGATATCATTGCCTCTATTTTACTCTGTGATTCGGTTATACTGCTATCCACTATTGTTTCTCAAACCAACTGGTATCTCTGGGCACTTGCACTGTCCTCCATATCTAGAAATCTTTTTCTTCTTTACTTTTTGGTTTTCTTGGCTGTCTTCAAGTCACAAATGAAATCCAATCTTCTATATGAAATCTCTCCTATTTTTGAATTCTAATGTCTTACCTTGGTTGATTATTTCCTGTTAGAATTCTTACAAGGTGCTAAGTAAGTGGAATTGATAGAGACAATGATTGCTTAACAGTTCTCTAGATATACTTAGTACTTATTAGAAATTCACAGGAATCACACCTTTAAGAGAGCATATATAAGGAGGAGCTCCCACAAGCCCACAAAAAGAGAAGCCCACTCTCAGAGGAGGAGTCAGATTCATTCCACCTTCCACCTTTGTGCTGGCTGGAGGCTGAAGCTGGCAGAGGCAAAAGACTAACAGCAAGAGTTCTCGGAACCAAGGAGAGAGATAATCCTCTATTAAAGCTACCCAGGCCCTAGGAAAAGTTTCAAAACTTTGAAGGAGAAAATAAAGGATCTGGACTTTAACTCCTGACTGCATTTGAGGTGATTATAATACTGAACTGAAACTAAAGTTTCTTCCAGAAGCCCCCCAAGAAACCTGCTCCCAGAGAAATTTACATTTTAGAGAAGAACATTACATTTTGGCACCTAATGGGGGATTTAGAACATAGGTGGTCATGACCTCCCTGAATTTGCTATCTATTATTTCTATAGATTGTTTTACATATTTATGTCCTCTATTAAATTGTAAGTCCTTGAAGGTCAGGACTGTTTTTTGCTCTACTTTGTACTCTTGGCACTTAGCAAAATCTGTGATACATAGTCAGTGCTTAATAAGTATTTTTTTTTTGCTTAGTTGTTTTATAATTGCATTGATCATAGTTCTTAAGTTTTCCAAAGTTGTTTTTTTTAAACAATGTTGTAATAATTGTATGAATTGTTTTCCTTGGTTAAACTCAGCTATCTTTAATTCAATGACTTTAAATCTTCCTGCATTTCTCTGAATCCACCCCTTTTATTATTTTTATCATGTAATAATATGAAGTTCTTCTACCTTAATATATATTATGTTCTTCTACTTTAATATATATGACAGGTCTGATTTAGATAGATATCTATCTATGGATAGGCAACACTAATACTGGCACTAAAAATAACAAATAGCAGATGTTATTTTCAATGTATAAGTGGTGAAATAGATTGCATCTAATTACTTGAATCCATCATACATTTGTCCATAAGTGTAAACTTCTCAATTCTGGAATCATGGTCTCATTGTATAGTCTTCTTGGAATGGCCACCAAAGATCTTACATTTTCAAACACACACACACACACACACACACACACACACACACACACACACACACACTCTCTCTCTCTCTCTCTCTCTCTCTCTCTCTCTCTCTCTCTCTCTCTCTCTCTCTCACACGTGAAAATAGGATGAGCTATTTGCTGAAAAAAAAATATTTGCCTAGTTTATTTTAAAAATATTTTCTTAATTACACACATGTATCTATCCTAAAATTTATCCTGAAACTAAAGTTAAGATTATAATCCCATAGGTTATAGAATTTATTCTCTTCCATTGTTTTGATGGTACTTATCAAATTCACCATAATATTTCAAATGCCACTGATATTTGCTGAGCAATCACATCTCCCAGTTCTTTATGAAGCTGAGGAGATAGGTAACTGGAAAGAGCAAAGTGGAAATACTGTGTCAAGTACTATATTTGTAATTTTCTAGATGTGACACTGATTAAATCACCTGGCTTTTCTAAGATTCCATTTTCTCTCTATACATTGAAGAAAATAGAAAAGAAAATAAGAAAAAAAGAAAAACACTTTGTAATATTTAAAGAATGATCTCAATAATTTGATGTTGTTATTGTTCATTATATCTTGTTTGCGTCTTGGTAACCCTATGGACCATAGCACACCAGGCCCTTGTATCCTATACTAGCTCTAAATATCTTTCTAAGCTTATGTTCATTTTTTTCATGATAATATCTATCTCATCTTCTGCTGTCTTTTTTTTCCTTTTGCCTTCAATCTTTTTCAAATCAGTCTTTTCCAGTAAGTACCATCTTCTCATTATAACCATAGAATTTAAGCTTCAGCTTCAATATTTGACCTTCACAATAGTCAGAATTAATTTTCTTAACTGTTGACTCGTTTGAGCTCCTTGCTGTACTGAGGTCTCTCAAAAGTCTTCTCTAATACCACAATTCAAAAATATCAGTTCTTTGACTCTCAATTTTCCCTATAGTCCAACTCTCACAGCCATTCATTGCTAATGAAAAAAACCCACAGCTTTGGTCATATGGATCTTTGCCAATGGAAAATAAAATAGTAAGTCACTCCAGTATCTTTGCCAAGAAAACCCCATGGACAATGTTAAAATGACATCATTATTACCTATGACCATACAAGTTAGCTTAATTGAATCCATAAAGGGTTATCTCTTACTATACTATCTCTTCACTAACTCTAATTAATAACTCCAGTAGTCACTTTTCTTATTTTCTTTCCAGTACAAGAGTCATCATCCTTGGCAAAAAAGGAAGCCAAATATAAACTGAGAACCTCTCACATCTCTGTTGTTAGTGATTATCATCCCAACCAGATTGAGCAGTGGTCTTTCCCTTTCTTTGATCTTCCTCTTTCACCCAGTATAGCTAAAAGAAAACTTTTAATTTCTTTCCTCATCAGCCTCATCTCATTGTTTTCTTTAGATACAAAATAAATTCATTGTTCTAACTTACACTCACCCAACAAGATACCTTGGAGAGTAATTTTCAATATATAGCACTGTGGTACAAAAATATTAAGGAAATTCTGATTTTAAAGTTTTCTATTTCATTATCAACTTTTAAAACTGAAAATCAGCCATGTTTACTTTTAGGGTAAACAGCCTCTTTGTGCTGCACTGTTTTTCCACTTTGATGCCCTTCTAATGCCACCTTCTCAGGCATCTGATCTCTTAACATCCATCGTTCTTATCTGCTTTCAGGGGAACACCTCTAAATCATTTATGAAAAAGCACACATGACCATTAGTTGAAATGTCACTCAAGATTAGCACTTCTGTAAGAAATCATGAGAAGGTAAAGAATACATTCCACTGGAGGATTCAGCCCATACTTTTGGTTTTCTAGAATGTATGATTCTAAAAGACGTTGAAATGAAAATGATTTTTTACAAAATTAAAAAGTGTTATAGATTCTGGAAAGAGGCATTGTGGGATAGTTGAAAGGGCACTGGATTTGTAGTCAGGAAAAGCTTGGTTCAAATGCCCTGTCAAATTCTCATTAGTTTTATGACTCTGGGAAAACCATTTCACTTTGCTACATCACAGTTGTAAAACTAACTTGTAAATCTTAGATATAAAGTTAGCAAGAATAAGTAAAATCAGATAAATTGACACATTATACTAACTTGTTTCTAAAGTTCTTCCAATCCTAGGACTAGGATTATGAATTAAAGAATCCATCCAAATAAATAATAGGGGTGTATTTGAAGTTAACAAAGTAACTGTTTGCCTTAATTGGTCACATTAAGAGGTTATTTAAGTATTATTTTAAATCTTCTGAGGAGATGGTTCTACAATAGATCCAGTCTGATTTGAAATAGGACACTCTATTACCAAGACTGCCAAATATTCCTGGGTTATAAACATTATGTGGATATGAATGAGCTCTTTTGCCCTTAGGTTGAACCAGACTACTTTTGATTAGAATCTTTACTTTCAAATTGAGACTATTTCTAACCATATGAAAAGCCATATGATTATTAATCAGAGAAATGCAAGTTAAGATAACTCTGAGATACCACTACACACCTGCCAGATTGTCTATAATGACAGGGAAAGATAATGCACAGTGTTGGAGGGGATTGTGGGAAAACAGGGACACTGATACATTGTTGGTGGAACTGTGAATACATCCAGCCATTCTGGAGAGCAATTTGGAACTATGCCCAAAAAGTTATCAAACTGTGCATACCCTTTGACCCAGCAGTGCTACTACTGGGCTTATATCCCAAAGAGATCTTAAAGAAGGGAAAGGGACCTGTATGTGCCAAAATGTTTGTGGCAGCTCTTTTTGTAGTGGCCAGAAACTGGAAACTGAGTGGATGCCCATCAATTGGAGAATGGCTGAATAAATTGCAGTGTATGAATATTATGGAATACTATTGCTCTGTAAGAAATGACCAGCAGGATGATTTCAGAAAGGCCTGCAGAGACTTACATGAACTGATGCTGAGTGAAATGAGTAGGACCAGGAGATCATTGTATACTTCAACAACAGTGCTATATGATGATCAATTCTGATGGACATGGCCCTCTTCAACAATGAGATGAACCAGAACTGCTCCAATAGAGCAGTAATAAACTGAACCAGCTACATCCAGCAAAAGAATTCTGGGAGACAACTATGAACCACTCCATAGAATTCCTAATCCCTCTATTTTTGTCCACCTGCATTTTTTATTTCCGTCACAGGCTAATTGAACACTATTTCAAAGTCCAATTCTTTTTGTATAGCAAAACAGCTGTTGGACATGTATACGTATATTGTATTTAATTTATACTTTACCGTATTTAACATGTACTGGTCAACCTGCCATCTGGGAGGGGGGAAGGAGGGGAAAAATTAGAACAAAAGATTTGGCAATTGTCAATGTTGTAAAATTACCCATGCATATATCTGGTAAATAAAAACTATTAAAAAAAAGAAAGAAAGAAAGAATTTCTACTTCCTCAGGCCACTTGGGTTACTGACATAGCAATATCTTGTGCTTTTTAACCTGTCAAGTCTATTTGTGTTTGTTGCCATATTAGATCTGGAGAATTCTAAAATGAACAGTAGCTTCATTTCATAGATTGAAGTAAATAGTAACTTGTTTCTAGAACTATTGTTTCAGCAAATTCAAATCCTGTGATTCACCAGTATTGATAATACATTTAAGGCCTCTAATAACTTCATTGTAATTTCTCTATAAAGTCCCTTTTCATGGTGCTCTCCCTCACTGGCCTCTACATTGTGATGCAGTTCAAATAACTAGGCATTTCTTAAGGGACTGCAATATGTAATGGTCTGCACTTTGCAACTGGACTGTGTTATGTTGCCTACAGAAACTGGTTCAAAAAGCATTTACGCTGAATAATAAAATTCCACATATGTAGATTAAGGGCATGTTCTGGTTGATGCTAGATTCTCAAAGTCATTAGATTGTGAGGGTTTCTCAAGGGAAGATTGTCATTTTTAGAAGGTACTTAGTAAATCTTATTGACTATGCTTGTAAACATTATAATAGCATTACAAAACATACATAAAATTCTGCCCATTCTCAAGCCCACCTGGAACAATAAGGGATTTCCCTTTTCTTCATTCTGTGTCTGTAAACTCCCAGACCATACCATGTGCCTGGAAGAGAGATCTGCAAGTGGAGATTCTTTTCCTCCTTCAAGTCTCAACCCCCCGATCAGCACTGCCATCGGATCTTTCTTGTTTATAAGATGACTATGAAGTGTTCTTCTATTTTCTTATGGCTTTCTGAGAGCACCAGCTCTGGTTAGCTCTTCTGCTCTGGTTATATTCTACACGAGCTGAGTGCTTGTTGTATCAGCCCTATTTAATCATAAGTTCCTTATGCACAATTTCCAATTTTTAAAATGTTTGTAAACCTTATTGTCAATCAATAAACATTTACTAAGTGCCTGCCATGTATCAAGTGTTGTGCCAAGCACTGGGTATCTGAAAAAAAGCAAATGACAATCTGTCCTTGGAGAATTCACACAGTGTAATCATTATGAGTACCTAGTCTCATCCAGAACATTCACTTAATACAATTATTTTATCAATTTATCATTCATTGTAAATGGTGTTTGAATCATTTTTTTAAGTAACTAGAATTCAGTCTGGGTCCAGTTGATACCACCGGAGAGAATAAGTGTCCAGTTTCTGAAACCTCACACTTCACTCCTTTTTCTTATCTGGGACATCTTAAACAATGAAAAGTTTGGTCCACAGACAAGCAGAATTCTTATCTTCATGCCTTCAACAGAGATTAGTCAGGCAAGTGAAGGTTTCTGGGCTAAAAGGGGGGATATTCACTAGCACTCAGCCTTACATTTGTCACCAGATAAAGTTAGATCTCTCTTCTTACATAGAGAAAGCAATCTACTACCCCACCAATTCAGTCAGTTCATTGAAAGGAAATAGAAAAAAAGAAACAATCAAATTGATGGAAAGGCTTGTTTAATATCTGGCAAAAGGAACGTGTGCTTTGTTGTTTCCTTACCCAGAAACAATGAAGAAGTATTACTTAAAGGGTATTCTATTTTTCTATTCTTAAATCATCTCTTGACCTCTTTGTCCGTCTGCAAACTTACCTAAGATCATCATAGAAACTAGAATCTAATGAGTGCAAACATATAAGCCATGTACAATATTAGTTTCAGGGGCTCTATAAAGCTTGTCAAAACTCCTACAGTCCTGGAATTAGAGATACCCTAGGATAAAACTTGATGGAATGATACACAAATATTTTAGAGAAAAAAATTTAGTTTATAAGAAGGAAGAAATTTCAAATAATGAGTCATGTGGAATAATAGGCTTGATTTATTAGAATAAGGGCAAGGACAAGCTGAGGGGAACATCTAAATTGACTTCTAAGATCCACCCCAACTTTAAATCAGTGATTTTAGGATTCTGTGGGAGGCAACATGGTATATCGCAATAAGAATCATAAAGACTGAGGTTCAGATCAGGTAGCAGACATTCGCCAGTTGTGTTACTCAAGACATTTCATTTATCCTCTCTATCTTTCAGTGTTTTCATCTGTAAAATGGGGATAATAAAACAACTACTTCACATTTGCTGTTAAGATCAAGTGAGATAAGCATCTGAGGAATGATTCAGTCAAATGAATAATTTTTTAAAATAACATTATAATGTATCTGATATTTAAAGCATTATAAATTGCAAAGTAATATCAATATCTCAATGTTGCTGCCATGGTTATTCTTACCTTGTGTTCTGATTTTTGTGAAAATGCAAGAATGAAATCCACAAAACAACTGACCCAATATCCTAGATCCTGGGATCCCCTTATTCTTACCTGAATCTGTAGACAGTACAACACTTTTAGAAGATTCTTTTGTCGTCTACAGAAAAATCAAACACTTAATACTAAGAGAAATAATAAACTGTTGACAACTAAAACATTTGTTTCCAATCTATTTTTTTTTTAACTAAGTTACCCAATCACTGTACTCAAGATGGTTTGGTGGAAAAAAAACAGTCTGAAAATGGAGAAAGTGAAGGGTGGTACTGCTTCTTTGTTGCTTTCCACTGGAAATATAAAGCCTAAGGATGCATGGGATATAGGAAAGGCCAATTTGTTGATCTGAATTAGACACAACATCCCCTTTGGGATTTATTGTTACCCTTCAGAGAATCCTTTTGCCCAACTATCCCCTTTCTGTTTTATAGAGATATTAAATGTTTTCTGCAGAGTTGTGGGTGATTCTTCTAAGAGCACTGTGGGGAGTGACTGGAAGAGGTCAAATGGGATGGCCAAAGACCTGTTTATGTCAAGTGAAGACTAGGCTTTCAGGGAGACCCCCAAAGTTCATTTCATTTAACATTAGAATTTAGATACAGTTATAGATAATCTGATTCAATTCTTCCAATTGTTCTTGGTTGTATTTATTCTGTTGCTTAAGTGCACTTAAATATTTTGTGACTCCATTTAGGATTTTCTTGGCATGGATACTGAAGTGTTTTGCCATTTCCTTTTCTTACTCATTTTACAGCTGAAGAAACAGGCAAACAGCATAAATAATTCATTTCATTTCTCTTTTACTCTGTAGTCACCTACAAAATGAGGATATTACTGAGATTACTTGACGTAAACAATTCCTGTGAGGAAGAAGGAAAGAAAGATAGAACTATGAGCAACTCAAGGAATTAATGAGCTATGGTTTCACTTATAAGCCCCTAAAAGCACAGGCTCTTAATGAAGTAGTTAGGGAAATACACTGACCTGTGCAGATGAGATTGTCTGCATGGTAGAAAGAACTTTGGAATGAGAGGAAAAGGATATTTTGGAAAACATTTATTCAAATTCTAAAAGCTTAAATATAGTTATAGGTGAATGAAAACATTCTTAGATTTCTACTTATCTTGATTCCTCCTCCCCAATTTTATAAGATTAGTAGTTGATTTTCTTTCACAGACTCTTATCCCTGGTGTTCACCTTACTTAATTACTAAAGTAAAATGTGGATGAGAAATGCAAAGTCAGCGTCTTCCAGGATTCCTGATTGTCTGCCTGCCTGATCTCTGAAAAAATGCAAAATCAATCAATCCATGATTAAATTATAATTAGTTTTTAAAAATCTGTTAAATCTAGAAGTAGTTTACAGGAGCTGTGTACAACCAGAGGAAAGTTTATAAGTATGTTATTCACTCCCAACAGAAATCAAACCCACAAATATTTGTATTGTTGAAATAAAGGGAGGGAGCAAAATCTACTATGATTTAGCTAATATAAAAGAAGTAAAAGATAGCATTCATGAATTGGAACCAGACAGCAATACATATATATATATGTTTATACACACACACACAAACACACATCAAATGGCATAACGTCTAAATTCTTAAAGTAATGTTAAATGAGTATTAGGCAAAAATAGTCATTCAAATCATAATAGTGGGGAAACACAACTAATTTTACTCCTTCCAGACTTTTAAATATCCAAACAAAAATTATGAAAAAGCACTTACAGGCATAAACAAAATTTTGGTAGTTGAATGAAGGATGGATTAGAGAAACTAACTATTAGAAGACCATTTGTAAGATTAATTCTATAGTCCAAACAATAGGTGATGAGAACCTGAACTTGTGTAATGGTCATGTTAGTGAGAAAAAAAGGAGAATGATTTGATAACTGTGGACAACACTTTGCAACTGATTGGATATAATGGATGAAAGCAAGTGAGGTGCTAAGGATAACTCTGTGTGATGATACCAGTAGTGCTATCTTCAACAGGAATAGGGGAGTTTAGAAGAAATTTGAGAGGGGAGGGGAAAATCATGAGTGCCACCATGGGCAAGCTGAATTTTGCATATCTTTGGGACATCCATTTGAAATGTCCAAAAAAGGAAGTGTTTCAGTTGGATTTGAGAATGGAAATATGATAGAAGTATTCATATATAAATAAGTATATCTAAGTATACATATATTAATGCATACACATAAATATGTACATATCTTTTTATGTACTTTGCATTAAATTTGCAAAATACTTTATTAGTATGTGAACATGTAACTCTCAGGAAATTTTAAATTAATTAAAAGTTTGAATTATTCAATTTTTGTATTTGTATCTCAAGAAAGTTATGTAGTGTCAGAAACACAGGAGGAATTTAATAAAAAATTGGTTGATTGACTCATGGAAAAAGAACAAAGAACTGATTAACATTTTTAAGAGTAGGAGTCATTCCTTAATTGATAAATGATGAAAAGACATGATTAGGAAGATAAAAGGAAAAAGGGAATTGTGAAAATGAAAATTGACATCTCACGTTATTCTATACTGTTTTATATATAAGATAGTTTGACTTCTTTACAAGAAGTTAACTATCCCAGTTAACTTGGCTAAATCCCAGTCTCATTGAGACAATGTGGTCATAAGAGGTTCCGCCTGGTCACAGACGTAGCATCAGACCATTGTAGTGTAGGAGGTTGCCCAAAATAAGACTTTTGAGAGAATGTTGGCTAACTTTCTGTTTTCTTTATCATTCTGAACTTTGCAATGCCCTTTTTGCAAGTCAACATGATTATGAAAAATGTAAATCCACCCTGTACCTTCACTCCCCCTTTACTATAGATAAATCACAATTCTAGTTTAACATCACTTAATCTTATATGACTATATGTTTAAAAAATTGCTCTCTCTGCTCTAAGGGGTATTTGATCCCTGAGGGGTCATTAACTTTTATTGCTGGCAATTTTTAGCCTTGCAAATAAATAGATTATACTTAAAACTCTTGTGTGATAATTTCTCTTTATCACAGATTTTTGTGATGATAGGATTTTTCTTTAGGGAAAAATCCAAGGTATCAGTAGATAGTAACATGAAAAAAAAATGCTCTAAACCACTAATATCTAGAGAAATGAAAATTAGAGCAATCAAAATTCCACATAGCATTTAACAGACTGGCAAATATGGAAATGATAAATATTATAGGGCTGAGCAGAAAGGAGGCACATTAATGTGCTATTGGTTTAGTTGTGAAATTATATGGAACTATATTGCCAAAGTTATGAAATGGTGCATATTCTGATTACAGGCGCTATACCTACAAAGAGATCAAAGGAAGAGAAGAAGTACTTATTTATAAAACCATTTCTGGCATATCTTTTTTGGAGACAAAGAACTGGAAACTAAGTGAATTCCCATAAAATGGAGAACAAATGATGATATATAAATGTAATACTATATGATTGAGCTTTAACACATAGAAGACAGTTTCAAAGAAACTGAAGATGTGTAAAATGATGAAGAGGAAAGTAAACAAACTTGGCAGAACAATTTCTTTTTCTTTTATTTTTCTAATTTTATACTTTTTTCTAATTGTAGTATAGAGATATCTCACAGCATCATGGTAGGGGAATACAAATATGTGTCCGAATTCAATATACACATAAATTCATTTTCCTGAAAACCAATCCTTAAGGGACTACAAAGCAGAATCAGAGTGTCTTAAAATTTCATTTAGGTCTGCTTCCTAATTTCCATCAGCTTTCCTGATGAGATCAACCTTCAGACAATGCTCATCCCCTCCCTTCTTTTCCTTGATTGTAATGTCTTTTGTGCTTCTTCATGTGATCTAATTAGTTACATTATACCTCCCCTTTCATCTTCTCCTAGTGTAGAACAATTTCCAAAATAACAATAATACTTATAATACATTTAATTGAAACCATTAAGAATTCTGATCATCAAAAAGACCAACCATGATTTGAAAATACTGGTGATAAAGAATTTCATTCACCTTTCAACAGAATATTGATTAGCCAATTTCAAAGAATGTGAAACGCATTATTGGAAAGGACCAGTTTTCTGATTTATTTGGATTGATTTTTTCCAAGTTTCTACAAAGGTTTGAATACTTGCTTATTTATTTCTTATTTATTCTTATTTATTTTCTTATTTATTTATAGCAGAAAGGAAAATTACATATTCATTGAGAAAATAAACTTTAATTTAAAATAAATGTTAAGCAGGTTTCGCAAAGTGGATGTTGAAGACTATGCATATGTTTGAAAATAAAAAGCATTGTAAAAAGAAAAAGAGATAGAAAGAAAAAAATAAAAATAAAATAATGGTTAATCATGGATCGATGGATGAATACAGTCAGTGCCCTAATCTGTCATATAAAGTAGAAGCTATGTAACTGGTAAAATTGTTTGTGGTTCTGTTTCTATGACTTTATGTCCCCAGCTATGCTTTTTGAGATAAGGATTTCCCAAAGACTCTCTGGAGAGCCCCCAACACCTCCTTATTTTTCAAGCTATAGATGATGGGATTAAGCATAGGGGTGAGGATGGTATAGAAGACAGCCATGTTCTTGTCCTCTTCTGGGGAGCGCAGAGATGGGGGCCTTAGATATGTGTACATAAATGGGCCATAGTAGAAGCTGACCACAGTCAGATGGGTGGAACAAGTCGTGAAAGCTTTCTTCCTCCCCTGTGTTGAGCGCATGTGGTAAACAGCATAGAGAACCCGGCCATAGGAAGCCATGATACCAATGAAAGGGACCAAAAGAAACAAGCTGGTGCTGAAGAACACTGTGTACTCATAGGCCCAGGTATCTATACAGGCCAGAGGCACCATGGCAGGGATATCACACAAAAAATGGTTAATGACTCTGGACTTGCAATAGGGCATACAGAGTGCATACACTGTATGGAAAATGGAATTGATGAATGCAGAGACCCAGGACCCGGCAATCATCAGCAAACACATTTTCTTGTTCATGAGAATAGGATAATGGAGGGGACGGCAAATGGCTACATAACGATCATAGGCCATGGATGCCAGGAGTAACCCTTCAGCACCTGCCATGGTTAGGAAGCTGACACTTTGGAAAGCACAACCTACTAAAGAGATAGAATTGTTCCCAGACAGAAAATTGATGGCCATCTTGGGAACTGTACTGCAAATGTATATGAGGTCCATGAGGGAGAGCTGACTGAGTAGGAAATACATGGGGGTGTGGAGATGGCGATCCATCCAGATGAGGAAAATCATGGTTGAGTTACCCAAGAAGGCAATTAGGAAGATGAAGACAACCAAGAGGAAGAGAAGCAGGCTAGTCTTTGTTGGTGGAAA
This sequence comes from Sminthopsis crassicaudata, assembly GCF_048593235.1. Classification (NCBI taxonomy): domain Eukaryota; kingdom Metazoa; phylum Chordata; class Mammalia; order Dasyuromorphia; family Dasyuridae; genus Sminthopsis; species Sminthopsis crassicaudata. The sequence goes on from NC_133619.1 coordinate 650,203,029, forward strand.
CAGCCCCAGTAAGAAGAAACCAGTGGTGGTTTGATTCCATTCCTCCATAAAGAACTTTCTAAGTTATTTTCCTGAAAGATAAAAGAAATGAATAAGAAGTAAAGTGCCCAGATGAGAGAAAATACAGGACAGCCAAAATAATGAAAGTTTAAGAGCATTTTATTAATCACTGACCTGCACTGAGCCCCATCAGGCCCTGGGGTCAGGGCCAAGTGGTTTCAGAGACACTTTATAGAAAGATCTACAAAGGGGTTGTTTGGAGTATTCATTATAACAATAAAAATTCCTTTCCCAGACAGGAGGTAAAGATTATCACGTTTAAGAATTCCATCCCCATGAGTGTAAACTGTTTGCATTTTTGTTTTTCTTCCCAGGTTATTTTTACTTTCTGAATCCAATTTTCCCTATGCAACAAGAGAACTGTTTGGTTCTGCACACATATATTGTACCTAGGATATACTATAACATTTAACATGTATAAGACTGCTTGCCATCTAGGGGAGAGAGTGGAAGGAGAGAAGGGAAAAGTCTGAACAGATATGAGTGCAAGGGATAATGTTGTAAAAAAGTACCCAGGCATATGTTCTAGCAATAAAAAGTTATAATTAAAAAAAGAATTCCATTCCCAGACAATATTTCTTTATGTTTATCAAGTTGTCAAGGTCTTAGTAGTGGATCAAGTTTTTAGGCAACACATCTTGGGGTGTAAAACAGTAAATACCATCTGCATTAGGGCATGAAAAGCTAGCAACATAGTTCTAACTGTCAAACAAAGATGTTTCTCAATTTCTCAGGGGTGTCCTTCCACTTCAGAAGCTACTTTGGAGCCAAAATTTTTTTCTTTGATTTCTGTTGGAGTTCTCTATTCTTGAACATTTCACCACACTAAAAAGAAATTGTGTGTGTGTGTGTGTGTGTGTGTGTGTGTGTGTGTATGTGTTTGTATCTGAAATGGGTTTTTTCCTCCCTAAACTCCATTCTCTAGGGAACTCTAGGTGATGAATTCCCTCTCTGAATGTGCTTCAGGATGTACTCTGTAATTTAGAGAGCTGAAAGGTGTCCTTCTGCCTAGGCTCACCCAGCAGGATGTGTCAGAAGCAGGAGTAGAAAGCAGGTCTTCCTGATTCTGTGATTACCTTTTAGCCCTAATATCATGGATACATTTAGGTTTTTTGGTGCTTCTTCAAATATGATTTGCTTAGTGTGAAAGGGGAAATTGGAGAAGTAAGATTATACATAGAGTGTTACATACACACAAATATATGCATGCATACATACATACATGCATTATTGTTCAGTGATTTAGTTGTGTCCAAATCTTTGTGACTCTATTAACCATTAGCTCTTTTGCTTTTCTCTGTTATTTTCTTCTTCAGTGGATTAAGTCAAACAGACATGCATGCACGTATGTGTATGTATATAAAATTAATCTTTTAAAGTATTTATTAAGTGCATACTCTGTGCCAGACACTAGAATACATTTTTTTAAAGTCCCTACTCTCTAAGAGCTTGCATTTAAATGCAGAAGTTAATACATGTAAGCATGTGATGGTGAGGTTTAGCTTTGAAAGTGACTTGAATGGTTAATATATCCATAGGCCAATTTATTGACATGAACTTTCCAGATCTGGAGCATGGGTGTGACTTAAGACCAAATACTGGTGGGCCCCGTCGGGCTAGCGATCGAAAATGTTCTGGAATTAGGATAGCAGGAATCCCGAGGAGGAAATGGAGAGCTAGCTGGGTCTGAAGCAGGCAGCAGGGGATGAAGTTGGCCAGTGATGTCCATCTGCTCCCCCAGGACACACATCCACATAGACACATATACATGCACCCACCCACCCACCCACCCCTGCACACAAAGGCATGCAAGCCATTATTTGTAAGGATTAAGCTTGTGCTTTCCTTAGTATAAGGAACTCAAAGTGGAGAAGAATCCCTCTACCGAGGCAGGTCAGCTTTCTTTAAGCACTTAAAAGCGGTGCAGAGGACTTAGAGGTTAAGTGGTTTGGCAGGAGTCAGTGACTAGCATGTATTATTGTCAGATTTCCATACTCAGGTCTTCCATAAGACCAACTTTATTCAGTACATGACACTGACTCTCAAATATAGAAATTCATTTATTATTCATGAGAGCCAGTATGCATATGGAAACATATGTCTATTTTCTATGAAAAACCTTCTTGAAAATGTAATTTCCATGTTGTAATGGAAAACTCTGGGGCTCAGGGCAGATGAGCCATACTGTCTTCTTCAAGCTCACATGCTTAAAAAAGAGAAACAAAATATGAAAATATGAAAAATATGAAAATATGAAAAAATATCAAAAGCACTTGATTCATGAGTAACTCAGTTAAGAGTAATTCATTTAGAAAGAAAACCTTTTCATAGAAAATATATGGAGATGAATTGGGTTTGCTAGAGTGTTTTTAGAATAATTTTTAAAGATTAATTTTATTCGATTTGTTGAAGATTCAATCCACTCATTCTTTCCAGTGATTCTCATTTGGATGAAGAGAAAGAAAATGTCAATGAAAAGCAACCTTGGCATTGGAACAAAGGGGCTAATCCTGTCTACATGGTCCCTAGTTCATTTTCTGGCAGTAAAAATGTTCCCAGTGGAAATCCCCCAAAGCCGACATTGTTAGAGTTGGAAGAGCTGAGCTGACATCCTGGCTCTCCCACACCTTGCTTGGCTCATGGCAGGAAAACTTTTTCATCTTTTTCATTATGAAAGATTTTTATTCTTGGTTTATGGGGCTTTGGGGAAGCATAAGTGAAATAAAGCACTTGAAAATACTTTAGATAAAATGATAATAATGGGTTATTGTTAGTAGTATAAGGGCATCTAGGTGATGCAGTGGATAGATAACCTGGCCTGAAGTCAGTGATGGTCATGATGGAGTGCCAAGGTGAGGCAGAAAGAGCACTAGAACTAAGGGGGGAGAAGCAAGAGAGAGTTCCTATTGGTTTTTATTGTTCAATCATGTGTGACTCTTTTAGGACTCCAAGTGGGATTTCTTTGGCAAAGATACTGGAGTGGTTTGCCATTCCCTTCTGCAGTTTATTTTAGAGATGAGGAAACTGAGATATTAAGGGCTAAGTGAGATGCCCAGGCTTATACAGTAAGTGTCTAAGATCAGATTTCAGCTCAGGTCTTCTTGTCTCCAATCTTGTCCCTCTATCCACCATGACACTTGATTGCTCCTTAACCAATCAACATTTATAGAATGTTGTTTTATTGCTGCTATTAAGACAATTATTTTGATTAGTCTTAGTGAATTTATTTTTTTTTTTTCTTTTGTTTTTAGATTCTTTGTTGTAATATATAGCTTTTTGGAGGGGGGATGTAAACCAAGTATAAAGAAAAGATAGCAATACAATCTGCCCCCTTTTTAAAAGACATTATTAAGCAGTGAAATGACCAGAATTGGGGTCAATATTCAAGTTTCACCTCTGACTAAATAACAGCAACAAGTACCAAGTTACTACTTCTCAGGGCTCCCCAAAACTTACAGAAGCTCAGTATCATGAAAGATTTGTTGATCCACATTGATGAAGGGACTTCCACATTTGTGAAAGAAGAGGTCCGAACAGCAAAATAAATAAACAATGCTACAAGCATTATTAGTTTAAATCTAATGTCAAAAGATCATATCCTTTGTCTTCTATTTCTTTTCTTTCTTTTTTTTTTCCCCTGAGGCTGGGGTTAAGTGACTTGCCCAGGGTCACACAGCTAGGCAGTGTTAAGTGTCTGAGCCCAGATTTGAACTCAAGTCCTCCTGACTTCAGGGCTGGTGCTCTATCCACTGCACCACCTAGCTGCCCCCTTCTATTTCTTTTCTATGTATACTTTGGAAATACTCAATGAAATTTTCTGTCTATAGTTGTAAAATTGATTTTCATTGGCCCTTTCTTTCCTAAATACTCTAATCCTACTGATACTAGACTCAGTTTTTCTTGTCTAAATGAGACCTATATATATATATATATATATATATATATATATATATATATATATATATATATATATATATATAAAATGCTAAAATACATAATTAGTTTGAATATTCGGACTCTGGCAGCTAAGGGTACCATTTGGACTGACCTAACCAATTCAGCTGCTTACAATGGGGATGAGATGTGATCTCAAGATAAATGATTTTTATCATCATAATAATATCACACAATCCAGCAGATGAGCCAAATTCCACAAACAATTCATGAAAGTCTTCTATGTGACACAACCACTTTTTTCTCCCCATGCCCCACCCCGCCACGCATACACAAAGCATAATCAGACCAATAAGCATCCTCAGCAGTTTCCAGGGGGAAAAAATCCCCCTTCCCTTGCTCTTCATTCCTGTTCCCTGTCATCTCATGTAGATCAGTCACTATAAGAAATTAGTCAATTTAACTCTCATGTTTTCCTTACCTTAGAATAACCATAACTATTCCCAGCCTTGGAGGCCCCCAACAGTTGTTCTACTGAGCTCAAAGATGATTTTTCTTTTTCAGTATAATCATGGAAAGGACCTCAAAGATAAGGCAGTTTTCTTATGCTACAGATAATGGTTTGGAGATCTGGAGATCTGATGAGATAGAGTGCCCAGGAACAGTACAAAGGAAAGGAGTCCTCAGATGATGAATATTTCTCTAACCTTACTTCAAGAACATCCTAAGATGCTACACACACACACACACACACACACACACTGAGTTCTTCCTCTCATTTCTCTTATATCCAGTTCTTTTACTACTATATAGTCTTTTGAAAGCAGGTGCAGGCAAGGAAATGTTTATACTTAAACTTCTCTCAGTTTTCTAATTTGGGACAAAACCTCAACTTTTCTTGATGGTGACTTGAATTCCTGACGCTATACATAGAGCTGCTCAAGGTGACATCCTCCCACATAGTCCCAAATGCACATTATACATGACAACCAAGAGTCTCTCTCAAGAATCCTAGACCCCAGGAGCTTCTAGAGGAAAGGGTTTCCTCCTTGCTTTTAAGAATTTCATGCATTTACTTTCCCTGATGGAGGAAATGCTGTTTTTCCTTCCAGAAGGAAATTTCACAGATTCCTAGGGTTCCACGTTCTCTCACATCCATAGCTAGAATTTTATCTTTTTAAAAATTTAAATCTCATCAGATTGGAAGTGGATATCTTCAACATAGGGAAGAGTTAATCCAATTCCAATTGATCAATGATGGACAGAATCAGCTACACCCAGAAATGAATGTAAACTGTTAGCATTTTTTGTTTTTCTCTCCAGATTAATTTTTACCTTCCGAATCCAATTCTTCCTTTGCAACAACAACAACAATAACAAAATTTGTTTCTGCACATATATATTGTACCAAAGATATACTATAACATATTTAATATGTATGGGAATGGCTGCCATCTAGGGGAGGGGGTGAGGGAAGAAGGGGGAAAATTCGGAACAGAAGGGAGTACAAGGGATAATGTTGTTAAAAAAAAAATTACCTATGCCTATGTACTGTCAAAAAATGTTATAATTATAAAATTAATATAAACAAATAAATAAATAAATAAATCTCATCAGATGAAGCATAATATAAAACCTGAACTTTCTGACCACATTTTGCCACTTATTAATTATCGCCTTGTACACATAATTTCTCTCTATTTCTATTCCCTCATTGATACATGAGTAGCAATATTAGATTGCTCACACTAAAAGGTTGTAGAGAGAAAAGCCCTGTGTACATGAAAAATTCTAACTACTAAACTAAAGTGTACATGAAAAATTCTAACTAATAAACTACTATTATTATTCTCCTATTTTCCAGACCACAGTAGAAAAGGATTTTCCCAGTCATTCTTCAAAAATCCCCTGCTTGCACAAAGAACATAATTCTGATATCCTCTCACCTCTATGATGTTCATAGATCATATCCTTAGGATGCCATTTCTCAGCCCTGACAATTTCCTCAAAGTTAATGGATGTGATGAGAGACGGACTGTAATACTATACACAATCTCTTACAAACTCCTTTGTGCTAGTGTTTCCTCTTTCTAAAGTTACTGTTCCTGCTGTCCAAGTCCTTGGGGAGACCCTTTTGCCCTACAACTAACACTTAATCTGAGCTTTGTTTCTTTGGAGAGTAGCCTGGCTCTAGACCCACAGAAATATGGCCTTTCCTCCTGAGATCACTGTTGGCTTGTATGTCTACCAATGACAGGCAATGAGGGATTAGCATGGCGTGGCCTTGCTGACCAAGAGATTAATGATAGCATATCAGAGGAGGACACCACTTGAGAAATCATCTTCTTCAACCCCTTTATCTTACAGTCATAGCCACTAATTTCTGAGGAGAAGTGGCTAGTTGGCTTAACACATTAGGTTTCTGATAGATTCTAAATTACAACCACAGTGCCTTCCAGGAAGTCAAGTTTCATGTTCTACTCAGGACTGGGAAGGTTGGAATTTTAAAATTGAAAGTTACCTCCAGGATAATTTAAAGAAAGATGCGATGATCCACAGGACTATAGGAAACAACCCCCATATGTGGATCAGATGTAGAATCTGCTGCTCCACAAATCTACCAGGGACGTTGGGACCCTTGACATTTGGGGCTTTCTTTTTCATATAATAGTGAAGCTGAACTCACAAAAGAGTGCCATTGCTCTGCTTTTGAACAAGGGGACTTTTCCTTTTTGTGTGTCTTAGATCCCTTTGGCTGTTAATCTGAGGAAGACTGTGTACTCCTCAGAATCACATGTTTAAATGCCTAAAGTAAGATACAGAGCATTATAAAAGGTATCAATGAGAGTGCAATAGAGTAATAAAAACCAGAGCAAACAGATTGATGGACTGAGAATTCTTGAGAGAGAGAAGATTGTAATGGGGACAATTAGAATAAAGATATTAGGGGCAGTCTTTACTTTTTAACGAATATGACAATCCAAGGTAGAATAATAAGCATGGATCATAAAGATAAATGAGCAACAGACAGATATGTCAATAATGAATGGTATATGACCAAATTTAAATGCTAGTCAACAATCATAAAACATATGAGATGTACAAATATTCAAATAAAGAGGATGAGACTAAATTGAAGGAAGGGAGTGAAGGTGAGTGGGTGGAGACAGATTGAGAGAGAGAAAGACAGAGACAGAGAGATAAAGAGAGAAAGAGAGGCAGAGAGAGACAGACAGAGAAAGACACACAGAGAGACTGAGAGATAGAGAGAAAGACAGAAAGAAAAACACAGAAAGAGACAGAGACAGAGAGACATAGGCAGAGAGACAGAGGTAGAGACACAAAGAGAGAAAGAGAGACAGACATAGACAGAGAGAGAGAGAGAGAAAGGGAAAAAGAGAAAGAGACAGAGACAAAGACAGAGGTCGTCAGATAAGAACATAGAAGGAGATAAAGAGACAGAGACAGAGAAATAGAGAAAGTTAGAGACATGGAGAGACAGATATAAAGAGAGAGAGAGAAATATAGATACAGAGACTGAGAGAGATACAGACACAGAGAAACAGAGAGAGAGATTCAGACACAAAAACACACAGAGAAGAGCTCAGAGCCACAGAGATAGATAGGAAAAAAAGAAATAGAGGCATAGACAAACAAAATACACATACTCACATATTATACACATATACACACATACATACCCATACAGAGTCATATACACACACACAGAGGGCCACCAATTCTAACAGAGACCTAGAGAGACAGAGAAGCAGAGGGAGAGAGATAGTCACAGATGAAGAGAGAGAGAGAAATGCATCTGTGATGCAGAAACAGACAGAGAAACAGAAGCAGTCAAACAATTGAAAGTGAGTAAAATGATGCTGAGTGAAATGAGTAGAACCAGAAGATCACTATACACTTCAACAACAATATTGTATGAAGATATATTCTGATGGAAGTGGAAATCTTCAACATAAAGAAGATCCAACTCACTTCCAGTTGATCAATGATGGATAGAAACAACTCCACCCAGAGAAGGAACACTGGGAATTGAATGTAAACTGTTAGCACTACTGTCTTTCTACCCAGGTTACTTATACCTTTGGAATCCAATACTTAATGTGCAACAAGAAAATTGGATTTATTGTATCTAGGTTATACTGTAACACATGTAAAATGTATGGGATTGCCTGTCATCTAGGGGAGGGAGTAGAGGGAGGGAGGAGAAAATTTGGAAAAATGAATACTAGGGATAATGTTATAAAAAATATTACTCATGCATATATACTGTCAAAAAATTTATAATTATAAAATTAATTTAAAAAAAGAAAGTGAGTAAAAGCTGAAAAGACAAGCTACTGTTTCTTGGCCCAGAGAATATGTGTCCTGGGCAGCAAACAGGACTTGCCTGGAGACTCAGAATTCTCCTGGATCACTAGACTCCTCAAGTTCTCTACCTCTTGAATGGAGAAGCCCAATTTGGAGCATGGCTGCCTGAATCTTGCTCCTTTCTCAAACGTTAGACAAGAAAGAAAAAGACAGATGGTCTCCTAGCTTCCATTCTTTCACAGGGATAAAGAAAGGAGGAATTAAGTCAGGGGCATACTGACCAGTGTATTGGAACTTTCTGAGGACCTTTCCCCCCAAAAAGTATGGAAGCAAGAATAATATCTTCCCTCTAACAAGAGATGGGGAAGATAAAGGGCCCACATCCTCACTCTGACTACTTCTGATAAATCTGGTACCAGGTTAAACTTTTGTCTCATCCCAGCTCTATTTTCAAAGGGATTCAGGGTCCATCATTTTTGGCTGCCCCTTCCCCATAGGGCCAGCCTGGAAGGGATTCTGACTGCTAGTAAATGAAGGGAAATCTAACTCTTTCTTCAGGTTTTATATCATTGGATCAGGGAACTCCTGTGTTACATTTATGATAGGAAGGTGTTCCCCTCATTTGTGATTCACAGGAAATTAGTCCTGATTTATCGTAAGCTGGGAGAAAAGGCTGACAGAGGACTGGGCTCATCCTAATGCCCCAAACTAGTAAGGGTCAATTCTTTTCTCTCCTATCTGTAGAGTTAGAGACCAACCGGATGTCATCAATGACAACGCCAATGAAAAAAGAAGCTAAGCCCTCCAAGTTTGTGGGAGTAAAAACATACAAAGCAAATTTGACAGCAGCAGATAATATACATTAGGATTTTATGTGTTTTCATAAATTTGTGGATGATGACAATGAGGGCCAGAGAATGGGAATGGCATAACTAAGACACAATATTCTACTGAAAATAGACACGGATTGGGACTGAGAACTCCAATTCCCAAATTCAACATCCCTTTAACTGAAGGAATAAATTGTGCCTATATCTAAACAAAGACCACCTTCTAGTTAATTTGAACATGATTTCGATTTCTGGACTGTGATTTCCTGCCTTGCTCTCAAATGCAACAGTTCTAAAATGAATAGGTTAATATTTATAATATCAAACAGAAAACAAAGCTGACCAAATTAATATTTATTCAGGTATCCAAACTTACTAATCCAAAGTTACATATAGTTATTGCCCCAAATATCATGACCAACTATATGATAGTACTGGCTAAAACAAAAGTAACTCAGCATCTAGGCTTGGCCCAAATTTCAAAACCAAAAATGATTTTTGGATAAACCTTCATATCTTTCAAAGTTATTTGGTAAAAAAAGGAAGTCAGGGTCAGTAAATGTAAAATATAATAACCATTTGCTAGTCTTCATATTGAATTTTAAAATAGATCTATTTCCTTTTGTTGTAAGACCAAGATAAGAAAAGTAGATTTTAAAAAATGATATAACTGCATAAATTCTACATTCAGTATTATTTAAATCACTGGTCATCTTGAATTTTGTCCTGTCATTGGACTTTCAGTACTCTGGACAGACTGAGGCTTTTTGCACCTCTGAATTATTTAAATTTAATTCAAGCACAAGTCAAGTCATTGCCTTAGGATGTCATTAGCCCTCTTTGAAAATAAAAGATGAACAACATCATATGGATAAATAAATTAAGAAAATTATCAACATGGCAGGGTAAAGACTAAGTAATGGCATTGCTGGATCAACCAGGGTATGCACAGTTTCATAGAAATTTGGACATAGTTCCAAACTGCTCTCCAGAGAGCTTGGCTCATTTCATAATTCAAAATGCGTTAACATCCCAGTTGTCTCACATCCACTCCAAAACTTATCATTACCTTTTGCTGTTATCTTAGACAATCTGAGAGGTGGGGTTGTACCATAGTTATTTTAATTTTAATTTCTCTAATCAATAGTGATTTAGAGCATTTTTCATATAAATAGTTTTAATTTCATCACCTGAAAATTTTCTGTTCATATCTCTTAATCAAATATTTATCAATTGAGGTATGACTTGTATTCTTATTAATTTGATACAGTTCTTTATATATTTTATAAATTAAACATTTATCAGAAACAATGTTTTATCTATTTTGTTTTTTTTCATAAAACCAACTTTTAGTTTTATTTATTAGTTCTATAGGTTTCTTAGTTTCAATTTTATTAATCTCTCCTTTGAGTTTCAGAATTTCTAAATTGATATTTAATTGGGACTTTTTATTTTGTTCTTTTTCTAGTTTTTTAGTTGCCTGCCCAAATCATTGATCTCTCTTATCTCTATTTTATTCATGTACCAATTTAGAGATATCAAACTTTCCCTAAAACTATTTTGGCTATTTCATATAAGTTTTGGCATATTGTCTCATTATTGTCCTTCTCTTGGATGAAATCATGTATTGTTTCTGTGCTTTGTTTTTTTTTTTTTGATTTACTCTTTTTTTAGAATTAGAAATTTTAATTTCAATTGGTGTTTTATCTATATTTTACTGTCCCTTTATTGTATGTAATTTTTTATTGCACCATGGTCTCAAAAGAATTTGCTATTTCTGCCTTTCTATATTTGATTATGAGGTTTTTATGCCATAATACATGGTCAATTTTTGTGTAGATGCCATATACTGAAGAGAAAAAAGCATATTCCTTTCTGTCCTTATTCAATTTTCTCCAGATGTCTATCATATTCAGGTTTTCTAGGATTCTATTAACTTTCCTAGTGTCTTTCTTATTTATTTTGTGGTTAAATTTATCTGATTCTGAAAGTGGAATGTTGAGATCTCCCTCTATTACAGTTCTGCTGTTTATTTCTTCCTGCAAGTGGCTTAAAATCTACTCTAGGAAAATGGCTGCTCTACCACTTGGTGCATACATATCGTATCATTTATCAAGATGTATTTTCCTTCCCTATGTCTTTTAATTAAATCAGTTTTTGATTTTGATTTATTTGAGATCAGAAGTGCTACCTCTGCTTTTTCTACTTCAGCTGAGTAATAATAAATTTTGTTCCAATCTTTTACCTTTACTCTGTATGTGGCTGTCTGTGTCAAATGTGTTCCTTGTAAACAACATACTGTAGAATTCTTTTTTTTTTTAATCCACTCTCCTATTGGTTTTCAGTTTTATGGGAGAGTTCATCTCATTCCCATTCACAATTATGATTACCAGTTCTGTATTTCCCTCCATCCTATTTTCTCCCCTTTTGTTCTTTTTTTTTTTCACTTTCTACCCTGTCTTTGGTAGTATTAAAAAAAAAAACCTCATCTCATCCACTATCTTGTCTCCTATCAATCTGCTCCCTTCTTTTTGTAGACTTTTTTTTTAACCCATCCCACCCACTACCTTATCTTCTATTAGTCTCCTCCTCTTAACTTTTTTTCCTTAGTGTTTTTGTCCTCCCTTCTATCTACCCCATCTCTTTTCTTTCCTCTTTCTCCTACTGCTTTATAGGATTAGATAAATTTATGTTCCCAACTGAATGGTTAAGTATTTTTTTTGCAGCCAAAACTGATGAGATCAAGCTTCAGACAATGCTCATCCCTCTCCCTTCTTTTCCTGGATTGTGTGTGCAAATTTCTTTTGCACCTCTACATGTGAACTAATTGCCACATTGCACCTCCTCTTTCCTCTTTTACCAGAACATATCTTTTATCACTCCTTAATGTTTTTTTTTTCTTTGATGCAACTACATCTCCATATGCACCAATGACAGTTCCAGTTCTCAAGAGTTACAAATATCATCTTCCCATCTAGGGATGTAAACAGTTATCCTTAAATTTTATATATATGTATATATATGTATATATATATATATATATATATATATATATATATATATATATATATATATATATATATATATATATATTTCCCCCTGTTTATTTTTCTATGCTTCTCTTAATTTCTTGTTTTTAGATAAATTTTCTGTTTAGTTCTGATTTTTTCAACAGAAATCATTGAAAGTCTCTTATTATGCACCCACACTTAACACCACATACTAAGATAAGATCAAAATGGGTCCATGATTTAGGCATAAAGATCATAAATAAATTAGAGGAACATAGGATAGTTTACCTCTGAGACTTGTGGAGGAGGAAGGAATTTGTGACTAAAGGAGAACTAGAGATCATTATTGATCACAAAATAGAAAATTTTGATTATCAAATTAAAAAGCTTTTGTATAACAAAACTAATGCAAACAAGATTAGAAGGGAAGTAACCAATTGGGAAAACATTTTTACAGTTAAAGGTTCTGATAAAGGCCTCATCTCCAAAATATACAGAGAATTGTCTCTTATTTATAAGAAATCAAGCCATTCTCCAAATGATAAATGGTCAAAGGTTATGAACAAACAATTTTCAGATGATGAAATTGAAACTATTTCCACTCATATGAAAGAGTGTTCCAAATCACTACTGATCAGAGAAATGCAAATTAAGACAATTCTGAGATACCACTACACACCTGTCAGATTGGCTAAGATGACAGGAAAAGATAATGATGAATGTTGGAGGGGACATGGGAAAACTGGGATATTGATGCATTGTTGGTGGAGTTGTGAAAGAATCCATCCATTCTGGAGAGCAATCTGGAATTATGCTCGAAAAGTTATCAAACTGTGCATACCCTTTGATTCAGCAGTGCTACTACTGGGCTTATATCCCAAAGAAATACTAAAGAAGGGAAAGTGTTTGTGGCAGCCCTTTTTGTAGTAGCTAGAAACTGGAAAATGAATGGATGCCCATCAATTGGAGAATGGCTGAATAAATTGTGGCATATGAATGTTATGGAATATTATTGTTCTGTTAGAAATGACCAACATGATGAATACAGAGAGGCTTGGAGAGATTTACATCAAGTGATATTGAGTGAAATGAGCAGAACTAGGAGATCATTATACACTTTAACAACAATACTATATGAGGATGTATTCTGATGGACGTGGATATCTTCAACATAGAGAAGAGCTAATCCAATTCCAATTGATCAATGATGGACAGAATCATCTACACCCAGAGAAGGAACACTGGGAAATGAGTGTAAACTGTTAGCATTTTTTTCTTTTTCTCCCCAGGTTATTTTTAACCTATCCAATTCTTCCTTTGCAACAACAACAACAACAACAACAAAATTCGGTTCTGCACATATATATTGTACCTAGGATATACTATAACATATTTAATATGTATGGGAATGCCTGCCATCTAGGGGACGGGGTCGAGGGAAGGAGGGGAAAAATTTGGAACAGAAGGGAGTACAAGGGATAATGTTGTAAAAAATTACCTATGCATATGTATTGTTAAAAATGTTATAATTATAAAATTAATAAAAAAAATTTGAAGACCAAAAAAAAATAAAGAAAAAAATAATTAAGTTTTAATTAGCACTGTAAAAAAAAAAGTTTCTTATTGAAGTTTCATTGCCTCCCCTGAAAGATGTTGCTCAGTATCACTGGGTAGTTAATTCTTGCTTGCAACCCTAAGTTCTTCACCTTCTGGAATATGGTACTCCAGGTCCTTCAATCCTTTATTGTAGAAGCTGCCAGATTCTGAGTAATCCTGACTGTTGCTCCTTGATATTTGAATTATTTTTGTCTGGCAGCTTACAGTATTTTTCCCTTGAGAATGTAGTTCTACAATTTCACAAAAAATGTTCCTTGGGGTTTTCCTTGTGGAATTCCTTTCCAAAGGGTTCTTTCAATGCATATTTCCCCCTGTAATTTTAAAATATTGGGGCAATTTCCCTTAAGATCTCTTGAATAATGCTATCTAAACTCATTTTTTGGTCATGACTTCTGGCAAGCCAAATTTTTTGAATTGCTTCTTCTGGATCTATTTTCAAGGTTGGCTCTACTTTCAAAGAAATATTTCATATTTTATTCCATTTTTTCATTCTTTTTGGTTTGACTGATTCTTGCTATCTCACAGTCATTAGCTTCTCCACTATTTTCTCCACCTCAGCAGTTTTTGAAGAAATGAATCTTTCCTGATATTTCCTTGTATTCATCATGGCTGCCTTTTGCTTTCATGTAAAGGAATCCAGCAATTGATTCCTAAAGTTTTCTCTGTCTTGAAGCACAGTAATTGATCCTAGCCATGGGGTTGCCTATAGTCAGTTGACAGAACTTGGGAATTTCATACAGAACACTTTTCTTTTGAGGTGTGAAGCTTAAGGTTGGGGGTCTTGTGTTAGGAAAGAAGTACCTGCCATTAGTATCAGAGGGAGAGGGACTCAGAAAACAGTCAAGTGGCTGATCTATAGGCACCTTAGGCTGCTTTTCAGAATCCTTGTGATGTGTTCCCACAAATTATCTCCCTCAAACAATCACAGACTCCTTATGTAGGAAGGGTCTGGCAAAATTGAATTTCCCACCTTGTAGGAGGACCATAACAAACCATTTCTTGACAGCAGAATCTGCATTTTATAATGATCTTCAGAGAAAGGGATTTCATTATATATAGGGGTTTGTGCTTCTGTCTAATGAAAACTTCAGGGAAGGAAGCATTGCATGATCAAGAAAGTTGATGTGAAATAATAATAAGTTGAACATAACTATTTGGAGTTAATATATTAAAGAATTTTGAGAACAAAACGTTATGTAAAAGGAAAAATGTGAGCAGCTATTAGTATTTAGCATCTAGTTTTCAATGGAAATTGGTCATGACTTTCCCATTCTTGCTTGCCATAAAAGTTGGAGCAGTAAACTTTGAGTGAAAATGGTATGACTTTTTTCTCAGCCCTAGGTTATGAGAACTTGGGTGTTAGGATTACTAAGTGAGAACTCAGGTTGTCTGGACAGTGACAAGGTGAGAATTCAGGTTTTCTGGACAATTACAAGGTGAGAACTCAGGTTGACTTGATAGAGGGGGCAAGCTCATTGGCTGGGGTGGTTCTTCCCAGAAGCCCTTGCATTATCCCACGCCCATTCTCTGGGAGGATAAAAGAGACAGCACTGGGCCCAGAGAGCAGATCGGCCTGGAGAAGGATAAGAGCTGGAGGAGATTCAGAGCCAGGATTCAAGAAGGAGACTCTGCATTGCATCAGGCTTGACGGGGCTCTCTGAAGGAAGGGAAGTCACTTCTCTGGACAAGAGTTAACAGCAACTACCTGCAGACAACGGTTCACTACAGGAAGAAGAATCTGTCTGAGAGATTTGAGTAGACACAGCAGATCTCTTCCCAGAGAGCGATCCAGCAGCTCTGGAGACGACAGCTCGCTACAATTGGCACCCAACATGGGGCAAGGACTTTTGCTTATCCTGACAAGAGGAGATAGACCAGACCTTCGCAATTTGGCGCCCGAACAGGGACAGACACGGTCCTGATTCCAGTGGAAAAGCCTCCCATCCAGATCTCAGTCTCTCTAACCCAGAACCGTGAGTAATGAGGAAACTTTGTTAAAGATTAAGTGAGCGTGCTAATAGATAAATAAGGAACTTAACTTGTTAAGGGCTAAACCAGGAATCTCTTATAGCTGAAATGGGGCACATGTTAGCTAAATTCAATCCCTGGACCTCAGCCGACTCAACCCCAGCCCCAGAAGCAACCTCAGCTCCACCCCCATTCAGGAGTGGTACTATAGAGAGTATAATCAAGATAATTGAGGAGCAGAGTTTACTTGTAACCTGGGTACAGATTGCTAAACTCTTGGCTGCATTAAGACGCACATCCCCTTGGTTCTTAGAGGAAGAAAAGATAGATGTAGATAAATGGAAGCTAGTGGGATATGAAATGAAAGAATTTCAAGCAAAAATTGGGCCTCGTTCAATTTCTGCAGAAGTATTTTATATCTACAACATAGTTCAATTAGCTTTAAACTATCAAGCAAGTTGTAGGAGAAGGAAAAGTTCTAAAAATGAACAGAGGAGGAAGTGTGAGGAAAAAAGGAAAGATCAAGATCTTTCCCTAGAGCAAGAGGATTTAAATGAGGAATTATGGTATGATTTTCTTGAAGAAGCTTCAACCCTGCCTAGAGAACAGATTATTGACAGGCCCACATCAACCCCACCTTCAGAGATGGAGGAAGAAAGAGGGGAAGAGGCAGAAACACAAACAGAATTGCCTGTGAAGAAGCTTAAGCCTATGACAAGATTAGAAAAAGCATTGGTTAAAGCTAAGAGAGAAGGACAGGATATAAGTGATTTTATACATGCATATCCTGTGATTGAAAATACTGACTCTGTAGGTAAAAAAAGGAGAAGATATGCACCTTTAGATTTGAATAAAATTAAGGATTTGAAAAAAGGTTGTACCCTTTATGGGGCTACATCAGCTTATGTCAAAATGTTACTAGATGGTTTGTCTTATGAAGTCCTAACCCCGAATGATTGGAAATCCATAGCAAGGACATGTCTGGAACCTGGAGAAAATTTATTATGGCTTGCGGAATTTCATGAATTATGTAAAATTCAAGTCAGATGCAATTTGGAAATAGGAGTTAACACACAATTCACTTTTGAGCACTTAGCTGGTGAAGGTCAGTATGGAGAGAATTCGGAACAGATTAAGTATACCATGACAATATATGAGCAAATTGCTAAGGCTGCAATAAAAGCTTGGGGTGTCCTTCCTGGACAGAAAGATCGTGGAGAGGCTTTCACTAAAATACAGCAAGGTCCCAATGAACCTTTTGCAGATTTTGTGGGACGTTTGCAAACTGCTGTCAAAAGAACTATTGGAGAAAATTCAGCTACAGAAATAATGACCAGACATCTGGCTAAGGAAAATGCCAATGAGATTTGCAAAAGAATTATATGGGGATTAGACAAAGATGCTCCTTTAGAGGAGATCATAAGACGTTGTGCTACAGTGGGAACAAATGCTTTTTACACCCGGACAATGATGAATGTGGAAAGACAGGGTCCCTCCTGGCAAGGGCCTTCTAGAGAAACTCGGCAATGTTTTCAATGTGGAAAAATTGGGCATCTAAGAGCTCAGTGTAGATATGGAGATACAGTGAGAAGACAGGGTGAGAGAAGACCTAAAACTCCATGTCCAAAATGTCACAAGGGCCTCCACTGGGCCTCCGAATGTAGATTGACCCAGGGAAATGACAGGTGGGGCCCAGCTTCAGCCCCCCAAGTGGGGCATGATGGCAGCCGAGGTTACATCCAGAGAATTTTAAGACATGATCAATCAGCCAAAAGGCAGTCAGATGGAAGAAAGGGATTGAAATTAGGAAAAATAGAGTTGTGTGCAGTAGAGACTACCGAGATACTCCCTGGAGAAGTGAAATCTGTTCCTGTTGAGCCTATGGATCCTTTGCCTCCAGGCACAGTAGGCTTGACCATTTCACCTTCTGAGAGTGCCTACAAAACAGTGTCCATCCATACATTGATGTGGGAGACTGGAGAACGTGTATCTAATATCCCAGTCACTAACACAGGCAGACAACGTGTGATTTATCAACCAGGAGAAGTAGTAGCATCAGGCTTATTGTTACGGACCCCTAATAAGCAACCTAGTGATAGTCGCCTAGATTTTGACTCCAATGAACAAAATCCAGGAATATATTGGACAGCAGCTGTGACAGCTGACCGACCTATGCTTACTATTTATATAAATGGAATACCATTTGAAGGATTGGTAGACACGGGTGGAGATCGTACAGTTATTAGAGGTGCCAATTGGCCCAGTCACTGGCCAAAGATTAAAGCAGACACCTATATGTCTGGGGTGGGAGGATCAATAGCAGCAGAAGTTAGTGCTAGGCCTTTGAGATGGGTATTTGAAGGAGAAACAGGAGCTTTTACTCCTTTTGTGGTTGAAAAAATCCCCATCAATCTGTGGGGAAGAGACATTTTACAGCAGATAGGATTACAAATAAGCACTTCGGCTTTTTAGGCAGGGCTGCTGTTGAAGGCCTACCTGCACTTTCACCAGTTCCTATTCAGTGGAAGACTGATTCACCAGTGTGGGTAGAACAGTGGCCCTTAAGAAGTGATAAAATTCAGGCCTTATTAGACATAGTGCAAGAACAACTTGACCAAGGACACTTGCGGCCTTCTCTAAGTCCTTGGAATTCCCCAGTATTTGTGGTGAAAATGAAATCTGGAAAATGGAGGATGATAACTGATCTAAGAAGAGTAAATGAACAGATGGAAACTATGGGAACTCTTCAGCCTGGACTTCCATCTCCTACTCAGTTGCCAAGAGAATGGCCTCTATGGGTTATAGACATTAAGATTGTTTCTATTCTATTCCTCTAGATAAGGAGGATATGAAAAGATTTGCTTTTTCAGTGCCTAGTGTTAATTTGGCCGAGCCTTATAAAAGATATGAATGGACAGTTTTGCCACAGGGAATGAAAAACAGCCCTACTATGTGCCAAATGTATGTTGCAGCTGCTCTTGCTCCAGTAAGAAAAGCCTTTCCAAAAGTAATATTGTTACATTATATGGATGATATTTTGGGATGTGCACCTGAGGAACAAATGTTAGAGGCATGTCTACAAAGGACCATGGAAACATTAAAGTACTACAAACTGCATATAGCTACAGAAAAAATTCAAAGACATGCTCCTTTTCAATATTTAGGATATGAAGTATATCCTAAGACACTCACAGTACAAAAGCT
Organism: Sminthopsis crassicaudata; assembly: GCF_048593235.1. NCBI lineage: Eukaryota > Metazoa > Chordata > Mammalia > Dasyuromorphia > Dasyuridae > Sminthopsis > Sminthopsis crassicaudata. The sequence goes on from NC_133619.1 coordinate 650,221,942, forward strand.
TTCTTTAAGAACAGAGAAGTTGAACACCTTAAATGACTTTCAAAAATTAATAGGAGATATCCAATGGATGCGTCCAGTGTTAGGCTTAACTACCAATCAACTACAACCTCTATATGACATTTTAAGGGGAGACAGTGCTTTAAATTCACCACGCCAGCTTACAAAAGAAGCACAAAAGGCTTTGAGAGAAGTTGAACTGGCTTTATCCAATGTGGTTGAAAGAGTCACTCAAAAACCCTTGGAAATATCAGTTTTTGCTACAAAAGAGGCACCCACAGCAGTCCTTCATCAAGGAGACAGAGTGATTGAGTGGGTGAACCTCCCAGCACAACCAGAACAAAGCCTTACACTTTACCCAGTGCTTGTGGCTAGGATTTTATTAAAGGCTATTAAGAGAGTAACACAATTATCTGGAATAAGTCCTGAAAAAATATACACATTCTATACTAAGGCACAAATTAATGTATGCTGTGAGACCATCCCAGAATGGCAAATTTTATTGGCCACCGCTCCAAATTTTGCACATGGATCTCCATTAAAGATTACCCGGCTACTACATAATTGGCGATGGATTTTTGAAGAAAAGGTTTCTAAGGTTCCTCTTAAAGGACCAACAATCTTTACAGATGCCTCCAAAGAAAATATTTGTGCCATATACTCTCATGATTTAACCATAAAGAGAGTAATCAGGACTCCTTTTCAATCCACTCAACAGAATGAATTATTTGCTATCATGCTAGCTCTTAATTATTACCCAGGAGACGTAAATATAATTACTGATTCAGCCTATTCAGTAGGTGTAGTACAAAGAATTGCCACAGCCCAAATAAAATTTGCAGCCTCCAATATTTATCAGCTCTTTAAGGAACTTCAAGAGCAAGTGAGAAAACATCCAGGCAAGATTTATATCTTGCATGTCCACTCACATAGTGGACTTCCAGGTCCCATTTTTGATGGAAATTCAAAGGCAGATAGCCTTCTAACCATGTTAGCCAGTAGTCCTTTATTTCAGGAAGCACAAGAATCTCATTCTAAATATCATCAGGCTGCTCGAGCTTTACGTTTACAATTTGAAATCACAAGAGAGGAAGCTAGGAGCATAGTAAAAAGCTGTACAGCTTGTCTTCCTTTCCACGCTCCTACACTCCCTCCAGGGAAGAATCCTCGTGGTTTGAGACCCAATGAAATCTGGCAAATGGATGTGACCCATTATAAATCTTTTGGTCGTCTATCTTTTATTCATGTCGTGGTAGACACCTTTTCAGGATTCACATTTGCAATGCCAGCAGCAAAAGAGACAGCCCGAGTGGTCACTGAATTCCTTATACAGGCTTTTGCAATTATGGGTGTGCCACAAGCAATAAAAACAGACAATGGACCTGCATATACGTCCAAACATTTTACACACTTTTGTGCACAGTATAAGATTTTACATACCACGGGCATACCCTTTAATCCTCAAGGGCAGGCAATAGTAGAGAGAAGAAACAGACATCTTAAGACACTCCTCCAAAAACAAAAGAAAGGGGGAGCCACAGGTAGCCCTAGGGAACTTCTAAATTTAGTTCTCTATACCATTAATTTTCTAATTTTTGACAAAGATGCACTGGCTCCGGCAGACAGGTTTTATAACCCACCAGAAGGGCAGTGTCCAGTGCGAGCATCTCCACTGTCCTTAGATAATCGCCAGGTGATGTGGAGAGATCCAGAAAGTGGTGAATGGAAGGGACCAGATAGGTTAACTGCCTGGGGGAGAGGGTTTGCTTGTATTTCTTCAGCAGGAGAAGGAATCAGATGGGTGCCAACGAGTCATATTCGCCTTATCCATCAGAGAGAGACAGAAAAAGAGAAAGACCTCAAAATAAAGGAGAAGATCTAAGAAACATCTGACACTGAAAGAGCATGGATAATAAGAAGACTGTTAAAGAACTTTAAAACCAGCAGGAATCATTGGACTTCCTCACACAAGATGAGACTAATGGACAATGGACTTATGGACATTTATAAATTTTCAATTTATGATTATGTTATATACTTCTAGCATGTGTTATGTTACTATGTTACTATGTGCTTATGTAATTTATGTAATTATCTGTAATACTTCCCATATTGATGGATTTATGTTTCAAGGTCATTTATGTAATTATCTGTAATACTTCCCATATTGATGGATTTATGTTTCAAGGTCATGACTGTCCTATGTTCTAAATCAAAAGAAAGGGGGAGATGTTAGGATTACTAAGTGAGAACTCAGGTTGTCTGGACAGTGACAAGGTGAGAGATTCAGGTTTTCTGGACAATTACAAGGTGAGAACTCAGGTTGACTTGATAGAGGGGGCAAGCTCATTGGCTGGGGTGGTTCTTCCCAGAAGCCCTTGCATTATCCCACGCCCATTCTCTGGGAGGATAAAAGAGACAGCACTGGGCCCAGAGAGCAGATCGGCCTGGAGAAGGATAAGAGCTGGAGGAGATTCAGAGCCAGGATTCAAGAAGGAGACTCTGCATTGCATCAGGCTTGACGGGGCTCTCTGAAGGAAGGGAAGTCACTTCTCTGGACAAGAGTTAACAGCAACTACCTGCAGACAACGGTTCACTACAGGAAGAAGAATCTATCTGAGAGATTTGAGTAGACACAGCAGATCTCTTCCCAGAGAGCAATCCAGCAGCTCTGGAGACGACAGCTCGCTACACTTGGGCAAGAAACATAATCTCACATTGCCTCAGTTTTCTCCTTGTTAAGATATAGTAGTTGGACTTAATCTCAAAGTGTCCCACCAACTTTAACTATGTGATTCCTGTGAGTAATAGAGAGGGAGAAGAGAAGAGACTCAGGATACCCTGTGGTACATGTATAGTTAGAGAGCATTATCTGGAGGAGAATCCAGCAAAGGAAACATTGAAATAATGGTCATATAGGTAGGACAACCAGGAGAGAGGGTTGTACAGAAAATTTAGAAAGAAACAACTATTAAGAAGGAGAAAGTAATCAACACTGTCATATGCTAAAGAAAGGTCAAGGCAAATGAGGACTGAGAAAAAGTCATCATTAATAATTTTGGGGAGAGCAGCTTTGGTGGGTTGATAAGATTGGAAGTTAGATTTTAAGGAGTTAAGAACAGAGTGAGAGGATAGTACAATCATATATTGTAGCTGGCCTTTTCAGGGAATTTAGCCACAAAAGGCAAAGGAGGTCCATGCTCAATGGCAAGGATACAAGGATCAAATGAGGATTTTTTTGGGCAGCTAGATGGGGGAGACATAGACATGTGTGTTGACAGTAGGAAATGGACTAGTAGACAGGAAGAGACTGAAAATTAGGGATAGCATATGGATAACAGAGAGAGAAGACACGGTAAAGAATGTATTTCTTGAGCATGTATGGGGATTTAGTTTAATAAAGATTAAAGCTACTTCATCATGTGAGATGGAGGGAAGAAGGAAATAGTTGGAAAAGGCATAAGAGTGATATGCAATGAGGTTGAGGAAAGAAAATGAAGTTTCTTACCTCATTTTTTTCTGCAAAAGATGAGACAAATCTCTCAGCTGAGATGGAGAGAATATAGAGAGCCATGTGAGACTTAAGGATGCATGAAAAAGTTTGAAAGAGCCATTGGGGAGAATGCGGTTGTGTGTGAGTAGGCGGATGTAGTAGCATATCCTGGTAGCACTGAGGGCGCAGTTGAGGTTGCAAGTTATTAATATGTTGTTGTCCTATTCAGAATGGCCACTGGAATGTCTTCATTTTTGTTCAGCAGAATATATACAGGACTGAAAGTAGTAAATGATGAATAAAAACAGTAAAACATGGGAAAGAAGAGAACAGTGTGTACTTTGTACAATCCATACTATTAAATACCACGAATGAACATAGAAAGGATAGAAAGCCCAAGGTCCTAAAGACTTCATGTTGTATTAGTTACACAAGAGAGAGGAGGTTGATTCATGACATAGGAAAAATGAGAAACAGAATTAGGATAAGTAGAAGGATAAATTCTTAACATCAAGATATATCCAAATATGTGACTATATATTATATAAAAGGGCTTTAGGACATTGGATAGATTATCAAATATTTGTGATGTAGCATGCTGAAAAAACTTCATATGATATAAAGTTGTAGAAGAGTTGTTATATATCAGTAAAGAGATAAAGTCACATATCAACCAATAATTCTGAAATTATTCTAGATTGTAAAATTGTGAAATTATCTAGATTGTATTCATTGGTTCAAAGGGAAAACCTAAGATCATCTGCAATCACACTAATACAACCATATACTGTATATATTCAGGATAAAATTATTTCTTTTGTTAGTAAGATGAAGAGTATGTGTGTGTGTATGTGTGTGTGTGTGTGTGTGTGTGTGTGTGTGTGTGTGTGTGTGTGTACTGTTGCTTTCTGCTTTCCGAGAATAAACCATGGAGAAGTTAGATTCCAGATAGTTGGCCAGTGAGGAATTCCTTGACATGGTCCACATGTAATATCGAGAAAAATGGATTTTGATAGTATGTGACTAAGAAAGATTTTTGCTATGAATCACAGAAATTTTAAACCAGCTTAAAATATTTTAACATTTGGTTGCTACTCTCTACTTATGAGATGATTGTGTAATGATAATACTGAAACATGAATCAATAATATAATTCTTAGTCTAAATTGAAGCAAAATTCATATGACAAATTTAACAAATAAATAGAATGGCTAATAGAATTTCTTTGGAGAGGCAAATATGTAGTTGTTTGAATTGATTTCATTGTATATTTAAAAGTAGCAAGAATCATTATTTGTTGTGTCAAATCCCAAAATGCATGAATACTATTTAGGATAATTTCCACACACGTTTCTAATAGGTCATCAATGGACATAAAATCTGATTGTAAATAAAAAATATTAATTTCTGTGCACAAGTGACTTTCCTAAAACATTTTTCAGGGCACATAACACATCTTTATTTCTGAGACTATAGATGATAGGGGTTGAGCATAGGAGTAAGAATGGTATATAAGATGGCTTAAGACCTTGTCCTGACCCGGGGGTATGATACGACCTTGGCCTCATGTATGTAAAAATACCTGGTCCATAGTACATGACAACCACAGCCAGATGGGAGGAACAAGTGGAGAAGGCTATGTGTTCCAGGGATCTTGACATCTACCACTGTTCTTCAAACCAGACACTACATCTGCCAACATGAGTAACTTGCACTGTCCTCCATACCTGGAGATCATTGCTTCTCAGCTTCTGGTTTCCTCAGTTGTCTTCAAGTCCCAAATGAATTCCCATTTCCCTGGAAAACCATCTTTATTCTTTAATTGTAACATCTTACCCTGGTTTGTTACTTCTTAAATATTCTGTCTATAGGTTGTTTCTTTTATCTATCTATCTATCTATCTATCTATCTATCTATCTATCTATCTGTCTATCTATCATCTATTGATTGATTACTGAGACATTTGGGGCTAAGGCTTGCCTAGGTCACACAGCAATGAGGTGTTAAGTGTCTGAGGCTACATTTGAACTCAGGAACTCCTGATTTCAGGGCTGGTGCTCTATCCACTGCACCATTTGGCTGCCCCTATAAGTTGTTTCTATATAGTCATTTGCATGTTTATGTCACTCACTAAATTACAAGTTCCTTTGTGATCACAACTCTCTTTCACTCTATTTCATATTGCTAGAATTTAGCAAAGCCCCTGGGACAAAGTCGGAGTTTAATAAATGTTTCTTGATTGATTCATTATTATATTGGTCATGATTCTTAAGTTTTTCAAAGGTATTCTTCTTTACAATGAATTTATTGTATCAATTGTTCTTCTGTGTAGACTCACTCCTATCTTTTTCAGTTTATGCATATCTTCCCGCATTCCTCTGAATGCACACCTTCCACTGTTTTTATGATGAATTAATATTGTTATATTATTCTGCTTTAATATATATGACAGGTCTGAGATAGATAGGTAGATAGATAAATAGAAATCCCAGTCATCTAAACTGTTTGGATTAAAGAAACTGGAAATTACTGATGCTAAAATTGATCAATGGTTAAAAATATCAGGCAGATATAAATTATTATATTCAATGTATAAATGGTAAAAATAGATTGGATATATCTATCATTTATACATCTACAACTGCTAACCTACCATTTCTGGAAATATGGTCTCACTGCATAATTATCTTAGAATGGCCACCAGGGATCTCACATTTTCCTTTCTCCCATATCTCTTTCTCTATGTCTATGTCTTCTGTCTCACACTCTCACATACAGAAAAATAGGTGAGATATGATGAGAAAATAGATTCATCTAGTTTATATTTTATAAACTGGGTTGAGATCTCAGGTTTTATATAATGAAAAATATTTCAATCTAAATGATTTATGAGGCGATATTATACATTCTTTAGTCACCTTAGAATGGAATGATAATAAAAAATAAAATGATCCAGTAGAAGGAACGTGGATGTCCATTGATGGTATTGACAAAATGCTCACAGTATTCATATGATCTATCAGTTTTGGAACCCTGTCAAAAATTAGATTAAGGTAATACTGTGTGATTTACCCTTTATAGTGTCATTTTGATTCTTTGTGATCCTTTATTTCTTTTTCTAGACTCTCATTGAATAATATATATATATATGTATATATCTCAATAATTCTCATTGATGTAAATAAATATAAAAATACATATGATATATGTGTATATGTAATATATATATATAGACCTTGAATGTGTATATTGAATGTGTATATATGTAATATATACATTTATGCATGCATACATACACACATATTTTAAAATTTCTTCTGGAACTGAAGTTAAGGCCATACTTTCATAGGTTATAGATCATATTCTATTTCATTGTTTGGAAAATTTGTTTAACATTTGCCTTCCTCCAATCCTTATTCAATTCATCGCAATCTTTCAAATGTCACTAGCAGGCATTCAACAATTAACATCTGCCAGTTCTTTATGTAGCTGATGATATTGGTCACTGGAAAGGCACCAGTGCATAGTGGAAATATAATCTCAAATACTATCTCTTCCATGACACTATCTATCCATCTCATCCTCTGATGACTTCTTTTCCTTTTGTCTTCATTATTTTTCCAAGACAGCATTCTCTCATTATGTGGTCAAAAAATTTAAACTTTAACTTCAGTATTTAGCTTTCTTGTAAATAGCTTGAAATGATTTCTTAAGTATTGACTAATTTGATCTCCTTAGTGTCCTGGTGTCTCTCAAAAGTCTTCTCTAGCACCACAATTCAAAAGCTACAATTTTCTGGCTCTCAACTCTCCTTATAATTCAACTCTCATTGTCATGCATTGTTATTGGAAAAACCACTTGATCATATGAACTTTTATCCACTGGAGAAGGGAAGAACAAACCACTCTAGTACTTTTGCCAAGAAAATGCCTTGGACAATGTTAAAATTACTTCAATGTTATGTATGATTATCTAAGTTAGTTTAATTGAAGTCATAAAGAGTTATCTCTTACTGTACTATTTCTTCACTGACTAATAAAAACACTTGTGGCAACATATTCTTTTTAGCACTAAAGTCATCATCCTTGGCAGAAACAAAGAAGCCAAATATACATTGAGCAGCTCTCACTCCTTTCCATTATCAGTGTTTATCATCTAAACCTTATTGAGCAGTTGTCTTTTACTTTCTTTTATATTGCTTTACATTCAGAATAGTTAAAAGAACTCTCTTAACTGCTTTCCTCTGAAACCTCAACTTATTTTTTTTCCTTTAAAAATACAGTAAATTCAGTGTCTTACCTTACATACATCTCACAAAGTACCTTGGAGAGTGTCTTTCAATAAATATCACTGGCATAAAAAAGGAAACTTATTTTAGATACTTCTTTTTCATTGTCAACTTCTAAAACTAAAAAGTCAGCCACATTTACTTTTAAGGTAAATAGCCTTCTCATGCTTCAATGTTTTTCTATCTTGGTGCCCTTCTGCTATCATCTTCTTAGGCAGCTATACTCTTAAAATTTATCATTTTTACCCCTTGTTAAAATCTGCTTTCAAGGGAGAATCTCTAAGTCATTTGTGAAAAAGCATACATAAGTATTAGTTGAAAAGTCACTCTTAGAGTTATTTATACACTCCTTAAAAATTATGTAGGAAGAAGGTAGAAATTGTATTCTACTGGAGAATTAAACCCACATTTTGGATTTTCTTGATTATATTTTTCCATGAAACATTGAAATGAAAAGTAATATTAAAATATTGAACAAGTGTCCTAGGTACTAGAGAGAAGTTTTGTGGGATAGTTGAGAGGGCACTGAATTTGTAGTCAAGAAGAGCTGGGTTCAAATGCCCTGTCAAAACCATATTAGTTTTGTTATTCTGGAAAATTAATTTCACTTTGCTACATGTCAGTTGTAAATTTAAATGGTAAATCTTAATTGTAAAATTAGCAAAATTAAGTAAAATCAGTAAAATTAAGGCATTAGACCCAGTTGTTTCTAAGCTCCTTCCAATTTTAAGTCTATAGTCCTAACTTGACCAAATTAATCAGGGAATCCATCCAAATAAATACCATAGTATATTTGAATTTAGCAAAACAACTGTTATTTGACTTAAGTGACTACATTGTTTAAGTACTATATTCTTAAGTGTTCTGAGAAAATGACACTACAATCCACCCAACCTTATTCCAAGTAGGCCACTCTAGTACCAAGAACTACCCAAAATCATTTCTGGATTTTAAATATTTCTGTCAAGACCAGCTCTTCTCCTTTAGGTTGAGCCAGGCTACATTTGATTAGAATGTCTACTTGCTCAATTTAATTGGGTGACTAATATTAGCACTATCTTGTGCTTATTCAATGTGTCAAATCTTTTTCTGCTTGCTGTCATAACCTTAGACTTGATCTAGAGAATTTTAAAGAAACAATCGCTTTGATTCATGAATTGAAATAAACAATATCTTGTTTCTAGAGCTATTAATTCAGCAGATTCAAACCCTATAATTCCCCACTGTTGATAAAATATTTAAGGCCCCTAGTAACTTGGTTCTAATCTTTTTATACAGTCCCAATTCATGGTACTCTCTTTAAAAACCCTCCTCATTGTCAAGCAGTTCAAATCACCAGACAGTTCTTAGGGGGCTGCTCAAAGTCATTAGGTTATGTGAGTTCCTCAAGGATAGACTGTCATTTCCTTTTCTTCAGATATCTGATGCTTACCCCAGTGCCTAACACATAGTAGGCACTTAACAAATGCTTATTGATTGACTATTGCATTTACATATATTGTAATAACATTATAAACCACACAAAGGAAGAACTACCCATCCCCCAGCACACCTATTTAATTATATGTTCTTTGTGGACAGTGTAAAATATAATGACTTTGAGCACCTAAACTCATCCAGAACATTCACTTAATACAAGTATTTTGTAATTTTATCATTAGATGAAAATGCTCTTTGAGTTACATTCTATAGGCAATCATAGCTCAGTCTGGGTCCAGCTGAATAATAACCATCCACATATTTTACCACTTTCCCTTATCTGGAACATCTTATATTATTAAAATCTTAGTCAACAGACAAACAGAATTCTTATCTTTATATCTTCAACAGAGATTAGTTGATCAAATGATGGTTTCTAGTCTAATAGGGAAGTTATTCATTAGCAATCAGCCTAACATTTATCACTAGACAGAGTTAGATCTATCCTTTTCTATAGAGAAAACAATTCTCCATCTCCTCCACAAATATATTCATTAAAAGGAAATAGAAAAAAAAAACAACCAAAGTGGTGGAAGAGCTTGCTTAATAGTCTGACAAAAGAAGCATATACGTTACTATCTCCTGACCAAAAAACAATGAGAAGGTATTATCTAAATATTGCTCCATTTTTCTAAGCTTATCTCCTCTTCTGATCTATCTGATCTTTTGCACAATCACCTCTGACCATTCCAGAAGATAAAATCTAATGAATACAAATATACAATCCATGTAAAATATGACTTTCAGGGGCTCTATGTAGCTCCTCACAATACCTGCAGAGCTGGAATTAGAGATACTCTAGGCTAAAACTTGCAAAAGTGATGCATAATCTTTTAAGGAAAACATTTTAGTTTTAAAGAAGGAAGAAATGTCAAATAATGAATACTGTGGAATAATGGACAGGACTTATTTTAATGAGGGCAGGGGCAAAGGAGGACCTCTAAGATGACTTCTAAGATCCACCCCAAATCTAAATCAATGATTTTAGAATTCTGTGGGAGGCAACATGGTATATTGGAATAAGAAACATGAAGACTGAGGTTCAAGCCAGGCAACAGGCACTCACCAATTGTGTTACCTAAGACTATTCATTTATCCTCTCTGTATTTCAGTGTTTTCATCTATAAAATGGTGATAATTAAAACAACTATCTCACATTTGCTGTTAGGATCTAGTGAGATAAGAATGTGAGGAGTCAGTTAACAATTAAATTTTTAAAAATTCATTACAAGGTACCTGGTATTGAAAGCTTAAATTTCAAAATTATTAAAATAATTTTTGTTGTTTTTGCTATGGTTATTCTTATCCTATATTCTGATTTTTGTGAAAATGCAAGACTGGAACCCAGAAATCAACATGCTCAGTATCCTAGGTCCTAGAATGCCTTCATTCTTACTTGCATCTGCAGCATTATAACACTTTTAGGAGATGCTTTGCCATCTATAAAAAACACAATCATTTAATCCTAATAGCAATAAAAAATCCTGATACAAATAAAAATTTATGTTTCCAACCTACTTATTTACTAACTTGCCTGGTCACTGTACTCAACATGATCTGATGGAAAAACAGCCTAAGAATCGAGAAAGTGAAGAGTGGTGCTGTCTCTTTATTACTTTCCATTGTAAGGCCAAAGGATGCATGGAATATAAGATGCTACTGCTGAAGTAAATACTTGTAGCCCTTCAGAGAATCCCTTTTCCCAGTGATTCCCTTTAGGTTTTACAGAATAATTGTTTTCTGTAGAATTGTGGGTGATTTACCCAAGAGAATTGTGGGGATTGGAAGAGGTCAAATGGGAAAACCAAAGACCTTCTGTTCATGCTAAGTAAGGACTGGGCTTGCAGGGAGAACCTCAAAGTTCATTCCATCTAACAAGGCTTCATGAGTTACAAATATAATCTGATTCAGTTCTCCCAATCACTCTGAATTGTTATTGTTGTTCTGTTCTTTCAGTCCAATTAGTTTTTTTGTGTACCCATTTAGGATTTTATTGGCAAAGATGCTAGAATGGTTTGCTATTTCCTTCTCCAGCTCATTTTACTACCACGGAAGCAGGCAAACAGCATTAAATTACTTGCCCAGGATCATGTAGCTAGTAAGTGTCTGGAAAAACTTCCAGTTTTTATGTTGTAAAGACAGATCTTCCTTAGTTCAAGCCCTATTCTCTATCCACTGTGCCATGTAAATAACAAATACTTATATTGATCACTAGTCCAAAAAGCACTATGCCTGCCCTGGAGACTTTATGGTATAAGAGATGAATCCAAAGCCCATAACTATGGGAACTCTTCAGCCTGGACTTCCATCTCCTAGTCAGTTGCCAAGAGAATGGCCTCTTTGGGTTATAGACATTAAGGATTTTTTCTATTCTATCCTTCTAGATAAGGAGGATATGAAAAGATTTGCTTTTTCAGTTCCTAGTGTTAATTTGGCTGAGCCTGATAAAAGATATGTATGGACAATTTTGCCACAGGGAATGAAAAACAGCCCTACTATGTGCCAAATGTATGTTGCTGCTGCTCTTGCTCCAGTAAAAAAAAGCATTTCCAAAAGTAATATTGTTACTTGTTACATTATATGGATGATTTTTTTTTGGTGAGGCAATTGGGGTTAAATGACTTGCCCAGGGTCACCCAGCTTGGAAGTGTTAAGTGTCTGAGGCCAGATTTGAACTCAGGGTCCTCCTGACTTCAGTACTGGTGCTCTATCCACTGCACCACCTAGCTGCCCTTATGGATGATATTTTGGGATGTGCACCTGAGGAACAAATGTTAGAAGCATGTCTACAAAAGACCATGGAAACACTAAAGTACTACAAACTGCATATAGCTACAGAAAAAATTCAAAGACATGCTCCTTTTCAATATTTAGGATATGAAGTATATCCTAAGACACTCACAGTACAAAAGCTTTCTTTAAGAAGAGGGAAGTTGGACACCTTAAATGATTTCCAAAAATTAATAGGAGATATCCAATGGATGCATCCAGTGTTAGGCTTAACTACCAACCAATTACAACCTCTATATGTGACATTTTAAGGGGAGACAGTGCTTTAAATTCACCACGCCAGCTTACAAAAGAAGCACAAGAGGCTTTGAGAAAAGTTGAACTGGCTTTATCCAATGTGGTTGAAAGAGTCACTCAAAAACCCTTGGAAATGTCAGTTTTTGCTACAAAAGAGGCACCCACAGCAGTCCTTCATCAAGGAGACAGTGTGATTGAATGGGTGAACCTCCCAGCACAACCAGAACAAAGCCTTACTCCTTACCCAGTGCTTGTGGCTAGAATTTTATTATAGGTTATTAAGAGAGTAATACAATTATCTGGGATAAGTCCTGAAAAAATATACACATTCTATACTAATGCACAAATTAATGTATGCTGTGAGACCATCCCAGAATGGCAAATTTTATTGGCCACAGCTCCAAACTTTGCACATGGATCTCCATTAAAGATAAGACGGCTAATACATAATGGCGATGCATCTTTGAAGAAAAGGTTTCTAAGGTTCCTCTTAAAGGACCAACAATCTTTACAGACTCCTCCAAAGAAAATATTTGTGCTGTATACTCTCATGATTTAACCATAAAGAGAGTAGTCAGAACTCCTTTTCAGTCCACTAAGCAGAGTGAATTATTTGCTATCATGCTAGCTCTTACTTGTTACCCAGAAGACATAAATATAATTTCTGATTCAGCCTATTCAGTGGGTATAGTACAAAGAATTGCCACAGCCCAAATAAAATTTGCAGCCTCTAATATTTATCACTCTTTAAGGAACTTCAAGAGCAAGTGAAAAAGCATCCAGCCAAGATTTATATCTTGCATATCCACTCACATAATGGACTTCCAGGTCCTATTTTTGATGGAAATTCAAAGGCAGATAAGTCTTTTAACTATGTTAGCCAGTACTCCTTTATTTCAGGAAGCACAAGAATCTCATTCTAAATATCATCAGACTGCCCGAACTTTATGTTTACAATTTGGTATAACAAGAGAGGAAGCTAGAAGCATAGTAAAAAGCTGTATAGCTTGCCTTCCTTTCCATGCTCCTACACTCCCTCCAGGGAAGAATCCTCGTGGTTTGAGACCCAATGAAATCTGGCAAATGGATGTGACCCATTATAAATCTTTTGATCATCTATCTTTTATCCAAGTGGTGGTAGACACCTTTTCAGGATTCACTTTTGCAATGCCAGCAGCAAAAGAGACAGTCCGAGTAGTCACTGAATTCCTTATCCAAGCATTTGCAATTATGGACGTGCCACAAGAAATAAAAACAGATAATGGACCTGCATATATTTCTAAACATTTTGCACACTTTTGTGGGCAGTATAAGATTTTACACATTACTGGAATACCTTTTAATCCATAAGGTCAGGCAACACTAGAGAGAAGAAACAGAGATATTAAGACACTCCTCCAAAAACAAAAGAAAGGGGGAGCCACAGGTAGCCCTAGGGAACTTCTAAATTTAGTTCTCTATACCATTAATTTTCTAATTTTTGACAAAGATGCACTGGCTCCGGCAGACAGATTTTATAACCCACCAGAAAGGCAGTGTCCAGTGCGAGCAGCTCCACTGTCCTTAGATAATCGCCAGATGATGTGGAAAGACCCAGAAAGTGGTGAATGGAAGGGACCAGATAGGTTAACTGCCTGGGGGAGAAGGTTTGCTTGTATTTCTTCAGCAGGAGAAGGAATCAGATGGGTACCAACGAGTTGTATTCGCCTTGTCCATCAGAGAGAGACAGAAAAAGAGAAAGACCTCAAAACAAAGGAGAAAATCTAAGAAACATATGACACTGAAAGAGCATGGCTAATAAGAAGACTGTTAAAGAACTGTAAAAACCAGCAAGAATCATTGGATTTCCTAACACAAGATGAGACTAATGGACAATGGACTTATGGACATTTATAAATTCTCAATTTATGACTATTTGATCATGTTATTTGTTACATATTTCTAGCATGTATTATGTTACTATGTGTTTATGTAATCTATGTAATTATGTGTAATGCCTCCCATATTGATGGATTTATGTTTCAAGGTCATGACTATCCTATGTTCTAAATCAAAAGAAAGGGAGAGATGTTAGATTCTTACTAAGTGCTAATGAGATAATGAGATATTAGGTTTTTACTAAGTGCTAAGTCCGTACTTAACAATTTTCTAGTTCCAGCCTTTCCTGGGAATTTGACTTGTGAATTCCTGGGGAAGAGCTTGCATGCTTGAGAGGAGCAAGTTCATTGGTTGAAGTGGTTCTTCCCAGAAGCCCTTGCATTATCCCACGCCCATTCTCTGGAGGATAAAAGAGGGCAGCACTCCAGAGATAGTAAGTCTCTGCTCTAGACCAGGCTTGAAGCAGCTCTCTGCAGGAAGGGAAGTCACTTCTCTGGACGAGAGTTAACAGCAACTGTCTGGAGACAACAGTTCTCTACAGGAAGAAGAATCTGTCAGAGAGATTTGAGTTGACACAACAGATCTCCTCCCAGAGAGCGATCAGCAGCTTCTAGAGACAACAGCACATTACACAAAACGATCAGCAGGATGATTTTAGAGAGGCCTGAAGAGAGTTACATGAACTGATACTAAGTGAAGTGAGAAGAACCAGGAGAACAATGTACATGGTAACAAGAAGTTTATACAATGATTAATTCTGATAGACATGAGATGGTTGAGGCCAGTTCCAGTTATCTTGGGATTTGAAGAGAGCTGTTTACACTCAGAGAGAGGACCATGGGAAGTGAGTGTAAGCAACAATATAGCATTTTTCACTCTTTTTGTTGTTCTTTGCTTGCATTTTGTTTTATTTCTTATTTTTTCTTTTGATCTGATTTTTCTTATGCAGCAACAGAGTTGTATAAATGTGTATACATATATTGGATTTACATATATTTTAACATGTTTCTCATATATTGAATTACTTGTCATCTAGGGAAAGGTGTGGGAGGAAGGAGGGGAACATTTGGAATACAAGATTTTGCAAGGGTCATTGTTGAAAAAATATTTATGCATATCTTTTGAAAATAACAAAAATAATTAAAAAAGAAGAAAAACTAACAAAATACATAAATTTTTAGTCAATGTGATTAGAAAAGTGGAAAAACAAAACAAGTTACCAATATAAAAAATGAAAAGGCTGAACTTAGCACCAATGAAGAGGAAATTAAAGCCATAATTAATAACTGTTTTCCCCAACTGTACACCAAACAAATTTTATAATCTGAATTTTTTTGTAAAACAAAGATTTTCCAGATTAACAGAGGAGAAAAGAAATTACTTAAATAGTCCCATGTTAGAACAAGAAATTGAACAAGATATTAATTTCAAAGAAAAAGTCTTTAGGGCTAAATGGATTTACAAGTGGAGCCTACCAACATATAAAGAACAATTAATTCCAATATTAAACTGTTAGAATTCTTACAAGGTGCTAAGTCGGTTTGTCTAATTTAGCGTGGTACTTAACAGTTCTCTAGTTCAGAGTTCATGCCTTTTCTCACCTTTAAGAATTCACACCTTTAAAAGATCATATAAAAGGAGAAGCCCACTGGAAACTTGAAGAGATTCAGAGCCAGGATTCAGTCTAGGAGATTCACAAGTCTAAAGGATAAGCCCACTCAAGGACTTCGGGAGATTCAGGAAGCTCTCAGGACTTTGGGAGAACTTCGGGAGAGGACTTCGGGAGATTCAGAGTCAAGATTCATTCTTACTTCCACTTTTGTGCTGGCTAGAGACCTTGAGAAGATGAGAGGCTGAAGCTGGCAGAGACAAAGGACTAGTAGCAAGAGCTCCCAGGAACCAAGGAAAGAGGAAGGCCACCAGAGAAGTAGCCAAGCCTCAAGTGAAGGAGATAAGAATTTGGAAGAGACAATAAAGGATTTGGACTTTAACTCCTGGTTGCATTTGGGATTATTGAACTGAACTGAAACTAAGACTGCCTCCAGAAGCTCCCCAAGAAATCTGCTCTCAGAGAAGATTATATTTTAGATAAAAGAACATTACATTAAACAAACTATTTGAAAAATATAAGAAAAGGAGATCTATCAAATTCCTCTTGTGAACCAAATATGGTGCTGATACCTAAGCCAAGAAGGGTCAAAACAGTGAAAGAAAATTACATATCTTAGAAATAATTCAGAATTTTAGCAAAGTCGCAGGATACAAAATAAAGCCACATAAATCCTCAGGATTTTTATACATTACCAACACAATCCAACAGCAAGAGATACAAAGAGAAATTCCATTCAAAATAACAGTCGATAGTATCAAATATTTGGGAATATATCTACCAAAGGAGAGTCAGGAATTATATGAGCAAAATTACAAAACACTTGCCACAAAAATAAAGTCAGATTTAAATAATTGGAAAGACATTCAGTGTTCTTGGATAGGCCGAGCGAATATAATAAAGATGACAATACTCCCCAAACTAATCTATTTATTTAGTGCTATACCAACCAGACTTCCAAGAAACTATTTTAATGACCTAGAAAAAATAACAACAAAATTCATATGGAAGAATAAAAGGTCGAGAATTGCAAGGGAACTAATGAAAAAAAAGTCAGAGGAAGGTGGTCTAAGTGTACCTAATTTAAAGCTATATTATAAAGCAACAATCACCAAAACCATTTGGTATTGGCTAAGAAATAGACTAGTTGATCAGTGGCATAGGTTAGGTTCACAGGGCAAGATAGTGAATAAAAATAGCAATCTAATCTTTGACAAACCCAAAGATCCCAAATTTTGGGATAAGAATTCATTATTTGACAAAAACTGCTGGGAAAACTGGAAATTAGTATGGCAGAAACTAGGCATGGACCCACATTTAACACCACATACTAAGATTAGATCAAAATGGGTCCAAGATTTAGGCATAAAGAACGAAATCATAAATAAATTGGAGGAACATGGGATGGTTTACCTCTCAGACTTGTGGAGGAGGAAGGAGTTTGTGTCCAAGGGAGAACTAGAGACCATTATTGATCACAAAATAGAACATTTTGATTACACCAAATTAAAAAGTTTCTGCACAAACAAAACTAATGCAAACAAGATTAGAAGGGAAGTAACAAATTGGGAAAAAAATTTTACAGTTAAAGGTTCTGATAAAGGCCTCATCTCCAAAATATACAGAGAATTGACTTTAATTTATAAGAAATCAAGCCATTCTCCAATTGATAAATGGTCAAAGGATATGAACAGACAATTTTCAGATGATGAAATTAAAACTATTTCCACTCATATGAAAGAGTGTTCCAAATCACTATTGATCAGAGAAATGCAAATTAAGACAACTCTGAGGTATCATTACACACCTGTCAGATTGGCTAAGATGACAGGAACAAATAACGATGAATGTTGGAGGGGCTGTGGGAAAACTGGGACACTGATGCATTGTTGGTGGAGTTGTGAAAGAATCCAACCATTCTGGAGAGCAATCTGGAATTATGCCCAAAAAGTTATCAAAATGTGCATACCCTTTGACCCAGCCATACTACTACTGGGCTTATACCCCAAGGAAATACTAAAGAAGGGAAAGGGACCTGTATGTGCCAAAATGTTTGTGGCAGCCCTTTTCATAGTGGCTAGAAGCTGGAAGATGAATGGATGTCCATCAATTGGAGAATGGTTGAGTAAACTATGGTATATGAATGTTATGGAATATTATTGTTCTATAAGAAATGACCAACAGGAGAAATACAGAGAGGCTTGGAGAGACTTACATCAACTGATGCTGAGTGAAACGAGCAGAACCAGAAGATCACTATACACTTCAACAATGATACTGTACGAGGATGTATGCTGATGGAAGTGGATTTCTTCAACATAGAGAAGAGCTAATCCAATTCCAATTGATTAATGATGGACAGAACCAGCTACATCCAGAAAAGGAACACTGGGAAATGAATGTAAACTGTTATTTTTACCTTCTGAATCCAATTCTTCCTGTGCAACAAAAAATTCGGTTCTACACACATATATTGTATCTAAATTATACTGTAATATATTTAACATATATAAGACTGCTTGCCATCTGGGGGAGGGGGTTGGGGGAAGAAGGGAAAAAATCTGAATAGAAGTAAGTGCAAGGGATAATGTTGTAAAAAATTACCCATGCATATGTACTGTCAAAAAATGTTATAATTATAAAATAAAATAAAAAATTAAAAAAAAAAAAGAAAATTACATATCAATTTGCCTAATGAATATTGAGGCAAAATTTTTAAATAAAAAATTGGTAAAGAGATTACAACAACTTATCCCCAGGATAATACACTATGACCAAGAAGGATTTATATCAGGAGTATGGGGTTGGTTTAATATATATATAAAAAAAAACTATTACCACAATTGACTATATCAATAACCAAACTAACAAAATCATATACATGCAGAAAAACTGTTTTACAAAATACAATACTCATTCCTATTAGAAATAGTAGATATCTTAAGAATGGATATAATTTTCCTTTAAATAATAAGTAACATCTATCTAAAACCATCAGCAAGCATTATATAAAATGAATAAACTAGAAGCATATTCCCAATGAGATCAAAGATGAAACAAAGTTTCCCACTATCATCATTCCCATTCAACATTGCATTAGAAATATTAGCTTTAGCAATAAGAGAAGAAAAAGAAATTGAAGTAGAGTACATAATGTGGAAACAGTATTATCACTCTTTGTAGATACAAAGATAGCATACTTAAATATTTCTAGAGAATCAACTGAAAAACTCTAAAAAAAAATTACCAAGTTTCAAAAAGTTGCAAGATACAAAATAAATCCACATAAATCATTATCATTTGTATATGTTATCAACAAAGTCCAGGAGAAAGAGATAGAGTAATTCTGCTTAAAATAACTGTAGACAATATAAAATATTTGGGAGTGTATCTGACAAGCCAAAGTCAGGAAATATATGAAAAAATATGAAAAACTTTGCAGAAAAATAAAGTTAGATCTAAACAATTAGAAGACTGTCAAGTGCTCATGGGTAGGCAGGATGAGTATAATAAAAAAAATAACTGTTTAAATTTATATACTTATTGAATGCCATATCAACCAAGCTGTCAGCAAATTGATTAATGGAGCTAGAAAAAATAATAACAAAATTCATCTGAAATGACAAAAAGTGATGAATTTCAATAGAATTTATGGGAAAAATTCAAACAAAGGTGGCCTAGCTGTACCAAACCTAAAAGTGTAATATAAAGCAATGGTCATCAAAACTATTTGGTACTGACTAAGAAATAAAGTGGTGAATCAATGGAATAGGTGAGGTTTACAAGACACAATTGTCAATGACTATAGTAATCTAGTGTTTGATAAACTCTATGACTCCAGCTTCTGGGATAAGGACTTACTATTTGACAAAAATGGCTGGGAAAACTGAAAAATAGTATTGCAGAAACTAGGCATTGACCAACATCTAACACTTATCAAGATAAGATATAAATGTGTTCATGTTTTAGACATAGTCATTGACTACAAGCAAATTTTGAGAAAAAGGAATACCCTACATCTCAGATCTCTATCCCTTATACTCTTAAACAGCTTCCCAGATCACTAAGAATTGACAGATTTACCCATAATGCATATCACCTAATGGATTATAGACAGAACATGAAATCAGTTTAGGTTTATAGAAGCTGACAAAAGTCAATATAGAAAATATTAGGGAGTAGATACACACATTTTTCACATTTGGTGGGGTTACAAATCTAAACAATCCTTTGGAAATCAAGTTAGAATTTATAAGAAAGATCACTAGAACATGTGTAATATATAATACTAAGAGACATTAATGGATATATCCCAAAGGGATCAATTATAGAAGTAAAAGTACTATATATGAAAGATTCATAGCAATATCTGTTTGTCCTAATAGGAATAACTGTTTTATTAGTTTTATTAGTGTTAAACAACACATTAGTCCTTAAGATCCAATGAGAAATATAAAAGAATATGAGTGCTTAACAGAGAAGAGAACACAAGAAGAACAAGATAGAGCACACCATTTTCCTTTTGGTAGAATTATGAATTATGGATTTCAAATGTTTTCTCATCTGCCAGATGTCATCATTTTATAGGTCCATTTCCTTAACTAGTTTATCTTTCACAAAGAATGGCAAAGTGTAACAAGGAATTATTTGGAAGTAAAAATGATATGAAAAGAAATATTTTAAAATATTTTATCCAAAATTTGTGAAGATTTTTTTTTGTTTATATGTCAATCAAAGCCATAACCATAGTCACAGTATATCTGTATCAATTGTGCTAACAAGCTATATAGTCCTCAGGACATTTGATTTTCTGCTATTCTGCCTTTTGAAGAATGTAGGAAGGGGACTTATTCCAATCTCTTGAGGGATGCTGAGAGATGGTGAATCATATAACTATAATACATATCCACTCCCATGAACATTAATTAACATGTCTTGAACTCCAACCCAGTGCACTTGAGAGGACTTTTTTTGGCACCTCTTTTCTACCCAGAGAAAAATTACTTCAGGGCACTGATCTCTGCCTTTCTGTATTTGGCTGAAGAGCAGAGATACTGTCCCAAGAGAGATGCAAGGAATGTCCAACAAAGGTGAAATTGGCCTTATGGGACCATTCTTTTCCAAAATGCTATCTAATTATAACTACAAATACAGTGGGGAAAATTGAGGGAAAACCTGCTTCTCGGACAAGAAAAAGGACAGAAATATCATAACTAGAAAAGAATGGAAACTTTATAATTTTCTGCCAATCCAGCCTGTGCTGAGGAGAATTCTGAAATTCTCTGAGAATTCTGTGGCAGAAGAAATCAGTAATATCATCTCTGAGCAACTCACATTGCAGAAGCTAACAGCAAGGAGACTTGTTTTTTATTAAGGTTAGTTACAGTGGTTGTGAATGGAATGCTTTCCCCCCTTTCTTTCATTTTTCTTTTATTTTTTCCTCCCTTTCTCTTTCCCTGCATCCCTCCTTCTTTTCTTCATTCTTTTTTCCTTCTTTTGTTCCTTCCTTCCTTCCTTTTTTCCTCCCTTGCTTCATCTCTACATTCATCCTTCCCTACCCTTTCTTTCTTTTTCTACCACTGTATACATTCCTTTTTTTTTAAACATTTCTCTTTCAATCCTTTCTGGTAAAGGGATTGAATATACAAATTTATAGTATATTTTGTGCCAGCTTTTCAATGGATGGGGAAGGAGGAGGAAAGTGGGACAAAATTCAGAACAAAAAGAAAAAAGGACATTTACATACATTTGTGATTACAATTGTAAGTATTCAACATAACCAAAAAAAAATCATAGCTCCCATGTCAGAATCTGATTGCTACTCCTCTCAAAGTTATATTTTGAATGATTAGAAGAATACTCTCAGGAAAACCTGAAAAGATTTCTATGAGCTGATACAAAATGGCATGTACTGTGTAAAGTAACAGCAATATTGTAAGATCTGTGAATGACATAACTTTTCTTACTATTAGAACAATCCAAGATAACTCTAAAGGACTTATGATGAAAGTGCTCTTTTCCCCCAAAGAATGAACTGATAATGTCAGAATGCTGATTAAAGTACATTTTTTTACCTTTCATTTTTGGGCTATGTTTTCTTTCACAACATGATTACTATAGACATGTTTTACATGACTATGCATGTATAATATATTTTTAATTTCTTGTATTATCAATGGAGTAATGGTGGTAGAAAGTGAAGAACAAAGAGAATCTGGAACTTATAATTTTGAAAAAGAATGTTAAATATTGTTTTTACATCTCACTTGGGAAAGATAAAATACTAAATTAAAAAAACAAAAAAATTAAAATGTTATCATGGAAAATTAATGACCAAGAAATATCTGCCTACCAATTGTTTCAAGGAGCTAGATCTTTGACCTTGAAAGACTTCTTCAGAGAAGTAGTGGACAGAAGTGAAAGAAAGATGGAGTATTAGAACAATACACTCCCTTGGCTGCTATTCCATGTGAAACAAGGGTAGAGCTGAATAAAGCAGTCAGTTTTCTTGCCTGATGCATCTGAATGGTAGAAAATTGAAGTGATCAGTCCATGACCAGCTATGATGAAAATTAGATAAAGTGAGACAATTCACAGGGGCAGAAAGTATGGCAGACCAAATTAGCAGATTTGGTTCTTGAACAAAGAAAATATATTGTTGTGGGGCAGCTAGGTGGCACAGTGAATTAGAGAACCAGGCCTGAAATCAGGAAGACCTGAGTTCAAATCTGGTCTCAGACACTTAACACTTCCTAGCCGTGTTACCCTGGGCAAGTCACGTAACCCCAATTGCCTTAGGAAAAAAAAGAAAGAAAGAAAGAAAGAAAATATATTTTTGCATATGTTTCTCATTCATTTGCAATTCCATCTTTCAGTCAGTGGAAGGCTATGTATAGGGCATTAATAGGATGAGAAATTATGGTCCCTTTCTTCACTGCCAGAAAAAGGAACCAGTATTTTTGAAGTTGTCTTTTTAAACTTCTGACTTTCTCTTTTAAACTGTTCACAGCTATTAATGAAAGTGAGATGACCATGGAAAAGTAATATAAAGAGAGGCTAAGACAACATTTCAGAAGACTTAACAATTAAAGATCACTAATTCCATTCTTGGTTTCTAACCTAGGTCAGATTCCCTATACTGATGTAGTCACTCACAGATAATCATTAAAGACAATAGGAAGAAAATATAGGGTCTTTGGAAGGATTTTTTTCCTTCTATAAGTATGAAATTTTTAATAGATGGAATTCCTAGGGGCAGAAATTTCCTTTACCATTGAAGAGTTTCATCTCCCACAAAAATCTTAATAAGTTTCTTTCAAAGGGAACCTGTTCAGGGTCACATAGTCACCACGTACCATGGGTCATGCTTCCTGTTTAGGTCTTATGTGGTAAGGATAAAAATAAAATAATTTATTCTAGCCTTTACAAATATTTTGCCCTTAATAATTGCTGATTAGTGGACTATTTGACTTCTTTTTGTCTCTCTAGGTCACTCAGTGGGTGAAAGAATCAGAAAATGTCTAACTTGAACAACTCAATAACTGAATTTCTCCTTATGGAGTTTTCTGACAACAGAGAGATGCAGATATTATATTCTTTGCTTTTCTTTCTGATTTACTTAGCAGGCATGATGGGAAATCTCCTCATTGTTATCATCACCACCATTGACAGGAGACTCCACACCCCTATGTACTTTTTCATTAGGAATCTTTCTATCGTGGATATCTGCTTTATATCAGTAACTGTTCCCCCAGCCTCCATTAACTCCCTGGTGAACAACAGGATTGTTTCAGTTACTGGCTGTGCAACTCAGATATTTCTGCTAGTCTGGATGGCCTATGTTGAGTACACTTTGCTCACTGTCATGGCCCGTGATCGCTACGTTGCCATCTGCCAACCACTTCTTTATCCAGTGATCATGAACCCTCGTGCCTGCATGCAGATGACCTTAACCTGCTTGTTCACTGGGGTTTTATATGCAGGTCTCCATACTGGCTTAACATTTCAATTATCTTTCTGTCAATCCAATTTGATCCACCAATTCTACTGCGATATCCCCTCTCTACTCAAGATCTCTTGTTCAGAGATATTCTTCAATTTGATATCTTTATTTGCCTCTGCTCTAATGCCTGTTGGCTGCTTTGTCTTCATTATTGTATCATATATTAGAATATTTTCCACTGTGCTTAGATTTCCAGTGAAAGAAGACCAAAGAAAAGCCTTCTCTACTTGCATCCCTCACATCATTGTGGTTTCTTTGTTTCTTATTTCAACCTCTTACGTGCACCTACAACCACCTTCAGATTCTGGGTCCATTAAAGATATAATCATTTCAATATTTTATTCCATAATTCCTCCCTTTTTGAACCCTATTTTATATAGTCTAAGGAATCAGCAGATAAAAGAGGCTATAATATTAGTTATGAAGAAAAAACTTTTTTTTAATAAATAAAGCATAAATTATATTTCTTTCCTTTTGTTATTGATCTTACTTCATTTGTAAATTAAAAATCCCATATAAATCTTTTTTTTTCTTTCTTTTTCTCTGTGTCTCTGTCTTTCTCTGCCTGCCTTTCTGTGTTTGTCTCTGCCTGTCTCTCTTTCTGTTTCTCTCTCTGTGTCTGTCTCTTTCTCTCTTCCTCCTTTTTCCTCCCTGTCTTCCTCCCTCCTCTCCTCTCTCTCACTCTGTGTATGTGTGTGTAGTCTTCTGTTAGTTTATTATATTTTATCTGTAGATAGGTAAAGATGAATCCCTGATTGATATGAAAAAAAGTTACTAGAATTGACCTAGATATTATATCATTAATGAGACATATTCGCAAATTCCAAATAATATAATATTTTTAACTCTTGGATGGCATTTGGCAACTCTGCTTATGATATATAAATAAGGAATGTATAACACATGTGCTTCAGAGGGGTTTTTTTCCCCCATGTCAAATTCACATAAATAATTCTGTTCCCTCAGACCAGTAAGATTTCATCTCAAAATAAAGATACTAAGAATATGCCTGGAGATTAATATTATGTCCTTTTTTAAGTGACATGAATTTTTGGCATGTGATTGTGATGGAATATAATTTACTGTGCTATAAGAAATGATGAGCTCAATAATTTTAGAAAAACATGAAAAGACTTGCATGGATATCTATTTGTGTATAGTGGTAGTCCTCTCTAGGGGAGGGAGAAGGGAAAAAGAAAGAAAAATAAGAAAGAGAATTTACTAGATAATCTTATTATATATATATAAAGGATAACAAGCTATACATAATGGATTTCTAGTTTCATGTGTGATCATCTTTTTATTAAACTATGCTTGTTTTATTCCAAAAATTAAAATCAGAATAAAAATTTAAAATAAAGTTTCATTTTGAATTTATTATTATAAATATTTATGGTAAGCTTCATGGAATAGAGATTTATAATTATATAGAACCTTTATATTCATCTTTGTATATGGAAATATACTTTTTTCTTTTTAACTGTCTCTCTATTTAATAGCCATACCCCTAGTTTACATTCTCTACAATACTTGTGGAATATTTAAACACTTTCCTAATTGGTTTTTAGGACTCAGAAATACCATCTTTAAAAATAGACCTGTCATTCTTCACACAGTTGTTGAGTTACTTTATGTAAGAAATTTGTGTAATCATGTCACTCTCCTATTCAGAAAGCTTTAACAGCTCCCTGTAGCCTCAGGGATCAAATACAACTTAGAATATGTACACCTTAATGTCTCTCACAATCTAACAATAAATCTTCGTTGAAGATGGGAAGTAAAATAGCAAGTGGGAGAATCTCAGAATGGTCAGAAGAGCAATAAAATAATTAAAAATCTAAAATAAAGATGGATGTTAGGATCATAAGTTGTTGAATCAGAGAAAAAAATAAAAGCTAAACAATAGAGTATTTTTGACAATATTAGTAGTTGGTTTTTTTTTTTTTTTGAAAAGTCAGGAAATGATTTGGAACACAAGAAGCAAAAT
The DNA here is from genome assembly GCF_048593235.1 of Sminthopsis crassicaudata. Lineage (NCBI taxonomy): Eukaryota > Metazoa > Chordata > Mammalia > Dasyuromorphia > Dasyuridae > Sminthopsis > Sminthopsis crassicaudata. Next base: position 650,247,702 of record NC_133619.1, read on the forward strand.
ACAGAAAAAATGTCAAAATAAAAAATAATGAAATGTCAGTAGTGATTGAATAAAAATTTTAATTTTCTTTAAGAAATTGCTTAAGAAATATTTCTTAAATTTCTTTAATTTTCTCAAATTATTTCTTAGAATAATACAAACATTGGTCCAACAACAAAATGAGAAATGATAAATACCACAATTTAACCTTTGTTAATTTATATATTCAATGTCACATAACTAGATTATTAAAAATAATTTTATTGAATTAGAATAATAATTTGGAAGAACAAAAAATCAAGAATATCAAAGGAAATAATGAAACAATTCAACACAAAAAGTTTTAGTTATACTAGATCTTAAACTGTCAAAGGCAACAATTATCAAAATCATCTGGTATTGGTTAAAAAATAGAAAGGTAAAATAATGGAACAAAGTAGACAGGATTTGAAGCAACAAATAAAAATAGTAATATTGTATTTAATATGTATAAAAATTTTAAGTTTTGGACATAAGAATTTATTATTTGATAAAATTGTTAAGAATATGAAAAATAGTAAGGTAGAAATTGAGTATTGACTAAAGCCTTTCCCTTTTATCGTTAGGGATGAAATTGTTTTAAGACCTAGAAATAAAGGGAGACAGTAAGAAAAAAATCTGAAGAACATGAACTATATTACTTACAAGACTTCTGGACGTGCAAATGATTTATGAATTCATAAGAGTCGTAGAGAGCAAGATGAGATGAAATTTTGTACACAGAAAAATATAGTCGAGATTAGAAAGAAAGCAGAAAATTGGAAAAAATTTTATTTAAATTTTTTATTAAAGCTTTTTAATTTTCAAAATATATACATAGATAATTTTTAACATTCACTTGAAAAACCTTGTGGTCCAATTTTTCCCTTCTTTTCCCCCACTTTTTCTAAACAGCATGTAATTCAATATATGTCAAACATGTCCAATTCTTCTGTACATATTTGGAGGAAAATTTTATGTTACTCACATGAATGTCTCATGTTTTAAATATATACAGATTTTTTTTCAAATCTATAATTATGCAAGTCTTTCCTCAGTTGATAAATGGTCAAAAGATATAAACAGGAAGTTTTTCAATGAAGACATGAAGACAATTTATGCTCATATGAACATGCTTCAATTCATTATTGATTAGAGACATGCAAAGTAAATGATTTGACATACTATTTTACATCTACTAGATTGGCGAAGATGATAAAAGCAGAAAGTTATAAATGTTGGAGTGGATAAAGAATATTTTTCAAATAATAGCTTATTATTTTCATAATACATGCAAAGATAGTTTTCACTGTTCATCCTTGCAAAACCTTATATACCAAATTTTTCTGCCTCCCTTTCCCCTGCTCCCTCTCCCAGGCACCAACTAATCCAATATATGTAAAACATGATCACTTTTCTATGATATGAAAAAAATTGAAAAATGAATTCATTATTGGAATTGTGAACTGATCCAACAATTTTGAAGATCCATTGGAATTGTGACCAATGAGTTATTATATTTCCTACAGCTTTTGGACTATTAATACCACTACTACTCCTATTTCCAAAGATAAGTACTCATAAGGATCTCTCTTTGTGTTAACAAATATTTGGAAAACTTTGGGGAATGGTTGAAAAACTGTGGTAGTTGATTCTCATGAAATGTTTCTATGCTGTAGGAAATGATGTCATTGCTTTTAGGGAAAAAACAGATTTACATGAAACACAGGAGAGTAAAATGAGCAGAATCAAGAGAACACAATATATAATAATAGTATTTCAAGTTTTAAGAACAACTTGGAGTGGTGAAATCATTTTAACAATGACAAATATCCAAATTAACTACGTAGAAAATAGAAGTGTATATTGAATAGCTTTACACATATACACATATGTGTCTAATGATAGCCTTTGCTTGCATCAAAAGTTAGAAAAAAGATATTATTATAACTTTATTATATAATAAAATGGAATAGCAAGTTTAACATAAAAGATTTGTAGTTTCATATCCAATGATCTTTGAAAAATTCTACTCTGTTCATAGAAATTCTTGTTTCATACCATAAATTAAAAATAAAGGAATATTTTTCAAAAAGAAAACCATTCATTTCCTTGAGGTGTTTAAACTCTAAGTGGAGGAAAAAAAATAAAACAAATTTTAGACACTGGCTAAATGAAAAGCTGAGAAATTCTAAGTTTTCAGTGGGATCTATAGCAAAAACATCCCTAGGTTACATCAGTAGTCCAGATGACAATGTCAAATGTCTTAGTTTTGTAATTAAATAGTTTTCCTACTCTATTTTATTAATATTTCTTTTGATTTTCAAAATTTCTAATTTCCCCCAAGAACTGTTTCAGCAGCATACCACAAAAAGAAATAGACAGAAAAACTATTCTAGTGGGAGACCTTACCCTCCCTCTCTCAGAACTAGATAAATCTAACCACCAAATAAATGAAAAAGAAATTAAGGAAGTAAATAGAATTTTAGGGAAATTATATAGGATAGACTTTGGAGAAAACTGAATGGGAACAGAAAGAAATCTATTTTTTCTCAATGGCACATGTCACATACAAAAAAAATTGAACATATTTTAGGGCATAAAATCTCACAATAAAGGGCAGAAAGGCAGATATATTAAACACATTCTTCAGATCATGATACAATAAATTATATGTAATAAAGAGTTACTGAAAGATAGACTAAAAATTAAATAGAAAATAAATGATTTAATCCTGAATGAGTGGATTAAACCATGAATCAGAGAAACAATCAATGACTTCATCCTAGAATATGACAATAATAAGATAAAATACCAAAACTTACCAGGTGCAGCCAAACAATTCTTGGGGGAAATTTTATATCTCTAGGGGCTTACATGAATAAAGTGCATAAATTAATAAATTGGGCATGCATACAAAGAAAAGAAGTAGAAAAAGAATAAGTTTAAAATCCCTAATTAAATAGGAATTTAGAAATTCTGAAAATCAAAAGACAGCTTAATAAAATTGAAAATAAAAAATTATTGAACTAAAATAAAATAAAACTAAGAATTGATTTTATGAAAAAAAACTATCAAATTTTATAAATCTGGTTAATTTGATTGAAAAAAAAACAAAGAAAACCAAATTACCAGTATGAAAAATGAAAAGAATATATTCACCACCAATGAAGAAGAAAATAAATGGTGTCTGCCAATACATAGAAATGTGTGTCAATAAATATGACAATCTAAGTGAAATAGACAATATTTACAAAAATATAAATTGTCTAGAGTAACAGAAAAATAAATAAAACACTCAACCTCACTTTAAAAAATAAAATTGAATAAGACATCAATTAACTTCTTAAAAAACAAACAAACAAACAAAAAACAAAAACAACAAAACAACAACAACCAAAAAAAAACTTTCCAGGCTCAGAGAAGAGAGCCATCTACACCCAGAGAGAAGACTGTGGTAACTGAATGTGGATCACAATATTGAATTTTCACTCTTTTTGTTATTGTTCACTTGCATTTTTTCTCTTTTTTTTAATCTAATTTTTCTTGTGCAGGAAGATAATTGTACAAATATATATATACATATATTGGATTTAACATATATTTCAACATATTTAATTAATAGATTACTTGCCATCTAGGGAAATGAATTGGGGGAAGGAGAGAAAAAATTTGGAACACAAGATTTGTAAGGGTCAGTATTGAAAATTTTTCCATGCATATGTTTTGAAATTAAAAAGCTTCAATAAAAAAGAATTAAAGAAAAGCAATCTTAGTGCTATACCTAATACAAACAAAACAAAGAAGGAAGATTGTAACGTGCTGTTGTCTCCAGAAGCTGCTGATCGCTCTCTGGGAGGAGATCTGCTGTGTCAACTCAAATCTCTCTGACAGATTCTTCTTCCTGTACAGAACTGTTGTCTCCAGACAGTTGCTGTTAACTCTCGTCCAGAGAAGTGACTTCCCTTCCTGCAGAGAGCTGCTTCAAGCCTCGTCTAAAGCAGAGACTCTCTATCTCTGGAGTGCTGCCATCTTTATCCTCCTAGAGAATGGGCGTGGGATAATGCAAGGGCTTCTGGGAAGAACCACTTTAACCAATGAACTTGCTCCTCCCAAGCATGCAAGCTCTTCCCCAGGAATTCACAAGTCAAACTCCCAGGAAAGGCTGGAACTAGAAAATTGTTAAGTACCGACTTAGCACTTAGTAAAAACTGAATATCTCATTATCTCATTAGTACTTAGTAAGAACCTAACATCTCCCCCTTTCTTTTGATTTAGAACATAGGGTGGTCATGACCTTGAAACATAAATCCATCAATATGGGAGGCATTACACATAATTACATAGATTATATAAACACATAGTAACATAGTAACATAGTAATATAGTACATGCTAGAAGTATGTAACAAATAACATAATCAAATAGTCATAAATTGAGAATTTATAAATGTCCATAAGTCCAATGTCCATTAGTCTCATCTTGTGTTAGGAAATCCAATGATTCCTGCTGGTTTTTAAAGTTCTTTAACAGTCTTCTTATTAGCCATGCTCTTTTAGTGTCAGATGTTTCTTAGATCTTCTTCTTTGTTTTGAGGTCTTTCTCTTTTTCTGTCTCTCTCTGATGGACAAGGCGAATACAACTCGTTGGCACCCATCTGATTCCTTCTCCTGCTGAAGAAATACAAGCAAACCCTCCCCCAGGCAGTTAACCTATCTAATTTCCTTCTACTTACCACTTTCTAAATCTCTTTTCATCATCTGGCAATTACATTGGAGTTGTTTGCACTGGACACAGCCCTGTTGGTTTAAAAGGCCTGTATTCTCCCCAAGTGTAATCCATGTTTGTAATCTGATTGCCTTTTGGCTGACTTATCAGGAAATCCCTTTTTGCCATGTGATTACTTTTCTGCTGGTTGATCAAATCAGAGTCCTGACCTTCTAAAGGCTCTTTGGGTGTAACATCAGCTGCCATCATGCCCCAAGTCTTTTTTGCCTGGGGCCCTGGCTAGGCCTTTGAGATGGATATTTGAAGGAGAAACAGGAATTTTTACTCCTTTTGTGGTTGAAAAAAAATCCCCATCAATCTGTGGGGAAGAGACATTTTACAGCAGATAGGATTACAAATGAGCACTTCGGCTTTTTAGGCAGGGCTGCTGTTGAAGGCCTACCTGCACTTTCACCGGTTCCTATTCAGTGGAAGACTGATTCACCAGTGTGGGTACAACAGTGGCCCTTAAGAAGTGATAAAATTCAGGCCTTATTAGACATAGTGAATGAACAACTTCACCAAGGACACTTGCGGCCTTCTCTAAGTCCTTGGAATTCCCCAGTATTTGTGGTGAAAAAGAAATCTGGAAAATGGAGGATGTTAACTGATCTAAGAAGAGTAAATGAACAGATGGAAACTATGGGCACTCTTCAGCCTGGACTTCCATCTCCTAGTCAGTTGCCAAGAGAATGGCCTCTTTGGGTTATAGACATTAAGGATTTTTTCTATTCTATCCTTCTAGATAAGGAGGATATGAAAAGATTTGCTTTTTCAGTTCCTAGTGTTAACTTGGCTGAGCCTGATAAAAGATATGAATGGACAATTTTGCCACAGGGAATGAAAAACAGCCCTACTATGTGCCAAATGTATGTTGCTGCTGCTCTTGCTCCAGTAAAAAAAAAGCATTTCCAAAAGTAATATTGTTACATTATATGGATGATTTTTTTTTTGGTGAGGCAATTGGGGTTAAATGACTTGCCCGGGGTCACCCAGCTTGGAAGTGTTATGTGTCTGAGGCCAGATTTGAACTCAGGGTCCTCCTGACTTCAGTACTGGTGCTCTATCCACTGCACCACCTAGCTGCCCTTATGGATGATATTTTGGGATGTGCACCTGAGGAACAAATGTTAGAAGCATGTCTACAAAAGACCATGGAAACACTAAAGTACTACAAACTGCATATAGCTACAAAAAAATTTCAAAGACATGCTCCTTTTCAATATTAAAGATATGAAGTATATCCTAAGACACTCACAGTACAAAAGCTTTCTTTAAGAACAGAGAAGTTGAACACCTTAAATGATTTCCAAAAATTAATAGGAGCTATCCAATGGATGTATCCAGTGTTAGGCTTAACTACCAATCAACTACAACCTCTATATGTGACATTTTAAGGGGAGACAGTGCTTTAAATTCACCACGCCAGCTTACAAAAGAAGCACAAAAGGCTTTGAGAAAAGTTGAACTGGCTTTATCCAATGTGGTTGAAAGAGTCACTCAAAAACCCTTGGAAATGTCAGTTTTTGCTACAAAAGAGGCACCCACAGCAGTCCTTCATCAAGGAGACAGTGTGATTGAGTGGGTGAACCTCCCAGCACAACCAGAACAAAGCCTTACTCCTTGCTCAGTGCTTGTGGCTAGGATTTTATTAAAGGCTATTAAGAGAGTAATACAATTATCTGGAATAAGTCCTGAAAAAATATACACATTCTATACTAATGCACAAATTAATGTATGCTGTGAGACCATCCCAGAATGGCAAATTTTATTGGCCACAGCTCCAAACTTTGCACATGGATCTCCATTAAAGATAAGATGGCTACTACATAATTGGCGATGCATCTTTGAAGAAAAGGTTTCTAAGGTTCCTCTTAAAGGAACAACAATCTTTACAGATGCCTCCAAAGAAAATATTTGTGCTGTATACTCTCATGATTTAACCATAAAGAGAGTAGTCAGGACTCTTTTTCAGTCCACTAAGCAGAGTGAATTATTTACTATCATGCTAGCTCTTACTTATTACCCAGGAGACGTAAATATAATTACTGATTCAGCCTATTCAGTAGGTGTAGTACAAAGAATTGCCACAGCCCAAATAAAAATTGCAGCCTCTAATATTTATCAGCTCTTTAAGGAACTTCAAGAGCAAGTGAGAAAACATCCAGGCAAGATTTATATCTTGCATGTCCACTCACATAATGGACTTCCAGGTCCTATTTTTGATGGAAATTCAAAGGCAGATAGCCTTTTAACCATGTTAGCCAGTAGTCCTTTATTTCAGGAAGCACAAGAATCTCATTCTAAATATCATTAGGCTGCTCGAGCTTTATGTTTACAATTTGGAATCACGAGAGGAAGCTAGGAGCATAGTAGAAGATATCCTCTTGTAAAAAGAAAAAGATTGCTTTGGATCACTGAACCACTGAGAAGAACCAATTTTTCATACTTGATCATCACACATTCTTTTTGTTTTAGTGTACAATGTATTTTTGGTTCTTCTTGTTTCTCTCAGCATCAGTTCATGTAAATCCAAACCTTTCTAAAATAAGCTTGTTTATAATTTCTTATAGAAATGATACTCTATTGCATTCATATAATAGACCTACTTCAGCAATTCCATAATTGATGGGCATTTACTCATTTCATAATTCTTTGCTACCACAAAAAGAGCTGCTACAAACAGATCTGCATATGTGTGTCCTTTCCCTTCCTTTATAATTTCCTTGGGATACAGACTAAGCAATGGTACTGATGGGTCAAAGGGTATGCATATTTTTATAGCAATTTGGGGATAATTCCAAATTGCTCTCCAAATGCTTGAATCATTTCACAACATCAATAATGCATTAATATCCCAATTACCTCACATTACCTCCAAAATTTATCATTATCCTTTGCTGTCATTTTAGCCAATTCAAGAGATTTGCATTTCTCTAATCAATGGTGATTTAGAACATTTTTTCATATAATTATAGATGGCTTTAATTTCATCATCTGAAAATTGTCTGGCCATGTACCTTGACCATTTTTCAATGGGGGAATGACTTGTATTCTTATGAATTGAAAACAGGTTTTTTGTATATTTTCAAAATGAAATCTTTATCAAAAACCCTGGCTGCAAAGATTTTCCCCCAGCTTTTTACTTTCTTTTTAATCTTATTTCTGTTGATTTTGTGCAAAAACTTTTCTTTTGTCAAATAGTGAATTCTTATTCCTGAAGCTGGAGTTTAGAGGCTCATCAAATACTAGATTGCTATAGGTCTTGATTATTGGTCATGGGTATCTAATCTGTTCCACTGAGGCACCATCCTATTTATAGCAAGTACCAAATGATTTTGATGACTGCTGCTTTATAATATTCTTTTAGGTTTTATATTGCTAAGCTACCATCCTTTGTATTTTTCCCATTAATTCCTTTGATAATCTTGACCTTTATTCTTCCAGATGAATTTTGTTATTATTCTTTCTTGTTCTAAAAAATACTTTCTTTGCAGTTTTATTGGTGTGGCACTGAACAAGTAGACCAATTTAGGCAGAATTGTCATTTTTATTATATTAGCTCAGCCTGCCCATGAACATTTTATATTTTCCAAATTGTTTAGATCTGAATTTGTGTGAAAAGTTTCTAAGTATGCTATCATATCTTCTGCAAAGAGTGATAATTTTATTTTCTCATTCTCTATTCTAATTCCTATAATATTTTTTTCTTTTCCTTTTGCTAAATATAACATTTCTAGTTGTCTAGATGTTGATCAATGAATTGAATAATAATGGTGATACTGGGCATCCTTCTTTCTTCCCTGATCTTGTTTGGAATGAGTCTAGTTTCTCTCCATTACAAATAATGATCACTATTGGTTTTAGATAGGTATTGCTTATTACTTAAAGGAAAGTTTCCTTTATCCCTATGCTCTCTAGTGTTTTCACTAGGAATGCATGCTATTTTGTCAAAATCTTTCTGAATCTATTGAGATTATCACATTATTTCTATTGGTTTTGTTATTGCTATGATCAATTATGGTAGTAGTTTTCTTGATGTTGAACAAGCCCTGCATTCCTGGTATAAATCCCACTTGGTCATAGTGTCTTATCCTGCTGATAAATTGCTGTAATCTCTTTGCTAATATTTGATTTAAAATTTTTGCATCAATATTCATTAGGGAGATTGGTCTGCAATTTTCTTTCTCTGTTTTGGCTCTTACTAGTTTAGGTATCAGTGACACATTTAGGCCATAGAAGGAATTTGGCAGTGCTCCTCTACCTATTTTTTCAAATAGTTTGCATAGTATTGGAATTGATTGTTCTTTAAATGTTTGGTAGTATTCACTCATAAATCCATTTGGCCCAGGATATTTTTCCTTAGGATGTTCATTAATGACTTGTTCAATTTCTGATTCTAAAATGGTACTATTTAAATAATTTATTTCCTCTTCTTTTAATCTGGGCAATTTATATTTTTGTAAATATCCATCCATTTTGGTCAGATTGTCAGATTTGCTTCCATACAATTGGCAAAATATCTCCTAATTATTGCTTGAGTTTCTTTGTCATTAGCAAGTTCACCCTTTTCATTTTTAATGCTGATGATTTGGGTTTTTTTTTTCTTTTTCTAATCAAATTAACCAAAGCTTTTTCAATTTGTTGTTTCTTTCTCACAAACCCAACTCTTTGTTTTATTTATTAACTTAATAGTTTTTTTAGCTTCAATTTTATTAATATCTCTTTTGAGTTTCAGAATTTCTAATTTGGTATTTAATTGTTCTTTTTCTAGTTTTTTTTAGTTGCATACCCAATTCATTGATCTCTTTCTCTCTTTTATTCATGTAGCAATTTACAGCTATAAACTTGCCTTGGTATCTCATTATTGTTCTTCTCTTAGATGAAATCATATATTGTTTCTGTGATTTGTTTTTTTTGGGGTTTTTGCCTACTCATTTTTTAGAATTAGATTATTTAATTTTGGGGGCAGCTAGGTAGGGCAGTGGATAGAGCACCAGCCCCAAATTCAGGAGGACCCAAGTTCAAATCTGGTCTCAGACACTTAACACTTTCTAGCTGTGTGACCCTGGGCAAGTCACTTAACCCCAGCCTCAGGAGGGGAAAAAAAGATTATTTAATTTTAAATTGGTTTTTAGTTTATTTTTCTCTGCCCCTTTATTGAATATAATTGTATTGCATCATGGTCTGAAAAAGACGCATTTGCTATTTCTGCCTTTATTTATGAGGTTTTTCTGCTATAATACATGATCAATTTTTGTGTAGGTGCCATATACTGAAGAGAAAAAGTGCATTTCTTTCTGTTCTTATTCAGTTTCTCTAGAGGTCTATCATATTCTGGTTTTCTAGAATTCTATTAACCTTCCTAGTGCTTACCCCAGTGCCTAACACATAGTAGGCACTTAATAAATGCTTGTTGATTGACTTGCATTTACATATATTATAATATGTATGTTATTATAACATTACAAACCACACAAAGTGATAACTACCCATCCCCCAGCATACTATTTAATTATATGCTCTTTGTGGACAATGTAAAATATAATGACTTTGAGCACCTAAACTCATCCAGAACATTCACTTAATACAAGTATTTTGTAATTTTATCATTCAATGAAAGTGCTCTTTGAATTCCTTTTTGTAAGCAATCATAGTTCAGTTTGGGTCCAGCAGATCACCACCAGAGAATAATAACCATGCACTTTCCTAAACCACATATTTTACCACCTTCCCTTATCTGAAACATCTTAATTTATAAAAATCTTAGTCGACACACAAACAGAATTCTTAACTTCATTCCTTCAACAGAGATTAGTTGGTCAAATGATGATTCCTAGGCTAAAAGAAAGGATATTCATTAGCAATCAGCCTAACACTTATCACCAGAGTTGGATCTATCCTCTACTATAGAGAAAACAATTCTCCATCTTCTCCACAAATATATTCATTAAAAGGAAATAGAAAAAATGAAACAACCAAATTGGTGAGAGGTTTGCTTAAAGCCTGACAAAAGAAACATGTACTTTGCTATCTCCTGACCAAAAAACAATGAGAAGGTATTATCTAAATGTTGCTCCATTTTTCTGTTCTTATCTCATTGTCTTGCATTGTTATTGGAAAAACCACTGTTTTTCCACCATTCCACCATTCCAGAAGATAGAATCTAATAAATACAATACCTTCATGAGCTCTATATAGCCCTGCCCAATACCTGCAGTCTTGGGATTAGAGATATTCTAGGGTAAAACTTGCTAGTATGAGGCATAAACATTTTAGGGAAAGCATTTTAGTTTTTCTTTATAAACAAATTCAATCACCACAAGGTAAAATTTGTCATTAGCGAAAGTGAGGACTGGTGATAAGGAACAAGCTCAAGTGTTCATTATTTCTGTAATGATCATTGAATATGGGTCTAAAAGATCTTTTACAAACATGTAAATATCTTCTCATTTACTGAGAAGATATAATAAGGATAGAAATACAAAGATTTCCCCTCAAAAACTTGGAGACTTCCTTGCCCCAAGACAACCTTGGTCCCTGGAGAGAGAGACTAAAACTTTAGATAGTTACTGCATAGCATTTGGCTAATAACAATCTTCATAAGATAGAATATCTCCCAAGACTTACTGAAATTATGGATTTCAACTTAAATTCACTTGTATTTACTGTACTTTCTTATCTCCTCTTCATCAATTCTCAGCTCGTACTCTTGGTTCCAAATTGCCTTGAATCCAAAAGGCACACATATGTATACATACATATACACATATGTGACTATATGCAAAGGTACATGCATTTATATTGTTGATTATGTGCTATGTATAGTTTTATATGTACTTTCCATATTCCATATTAGAATACAAATATATAGAAATAGGCATTATTTCATTCCTTGTGCTTTCATGCTCAGCATCTTGTATAGTTCCTGACAACTAGGGAGTGCTTAATAAACATTTGTTGATTGATTCCATCCTCCATGGTCTCCATGGATACACATGAGCTTCCTTTTTATCATATCACTTTTCTACTCTATTTTCTTTTTTTATTATTAATTTTATAATTAAAATTTTTTTGACAGTACATAAACATGGGTAATTTTTTTTTTTTACAACATTATCCCTTGTACTCACTTCTTTTCCGAATTTTTCCCTCCTTCCTTCTACCCCCTCCCCTAAGTGACAGGCAATCTCATACATGTTAAATGTGTTACAGTATATCCTAGATACAATATTTGTGTGTAAAACCAAATTTCTTGTTGCATGATAAGAATTGGATTCCAAAGGTAAAAGTAACCTGGGTAGAAAGACAATAGTGCAAACAGTTTACACTCAATTCCCAGTGTTCCTTCTCTGGGTGTAGCTGTTTCTGTCCATCATTGATCAATTGGTACTGAATTAGATCTTCTCTATGTTGAAGATATCCACTTCAGTCAGAATACATCTTCATACAGCATTGTTGAAGTGTATAATGATCTCCTGGTTCTGCACATTTTACTCAGCATCAGTTGATATAAGTCTCTCCAGGCCTCTCTGTATTCATCCTGCTGGTCATTTCTTACAGAGCAATAATATTCCATAACATTCATATGCCATAATTTACCCAACCATTCTCCAATTGATGGGCATCCATTCATTTTCCAGTTTCTAGCCACTACAAAAAGGGCTGCCACAAACATTTTGGCACATACAGGTCCCTTTTCCTCCTTTAGTATTTCTTTGGGATATAAGCCCAGTATCTACTCTATTTTCTAATTCTCAGTTCTTATTGTCTCTCATCTCAAAACCTGAAGACCCATTTTCTTGGGGAGTTATCTCAGTCTCTAGAAGCCTGTTAGAGGGCATTCATATGAAGTGGAGTAATACAGAATGAAAATGGATAGAGTTGGGATGAAATGTTTTCAGTGTGAAATGGAAAAATTTCATCTTATCCAAGAGATACCAGGGAGTCTTTGGATTTTATTGAATAAGAAACTACCATAATTTGAATTTATGCTTAAAGATAATCACTTTGGTAGCTGAATGGTGGATGGACTGGAAAGAGGATACACTAGCTATCAGGAGACATTTGTGAGATTACTTTTGTAGCGTAGACGATGGTTGATGAGAAAATGAATTTGGGAAGTGGTCACAGTAGTAAGAAAAAAGGAGAATGATTTGAAAACAGTGGGCAAGACTTTGTAACTTATTGGATATTATGGATGAAAAAAAGTGAGGTAGCAGGGATGATTCTAAGTGTAATGATAATAATGGTGTTGCCTTCTACAGGAATAAGGAAATTTAGAATAAATTTGCTTTTGGAGGGAAAAATCATAAATAAATACCACCACAGACACTGAATTTTAAATACCTTTGGGATGTCCATTTGAAATGTCCAAAAAGTAATTGTTTCAGGTGGATTTGAAAAATGGAAGCCTTTAGATATATGAATGTACATACATATCTATCTAAGCATATAAATATGCATGTCTGCAGGAAACTTCAAATTGATTAAAAATTTGGGTTATTTCACTTTTATATTTGTATCCCAAGAAATTTATATAATATCTGAAACACAGGAAGCACCTAATAAAATTGGTTGATTGCCTCAAAAATGAAGAATAAACAACTGATTAGGCATTCCCTAATTAATAAATGATAAAAGACATGGGAAGATAAAAGGAAAAATGGAGTTGAGTGAAATTGATACCCCACTTTATTCTATATAGTTTGCATTAGGATATATAGGATAGTTTGACTTCTTTATAAGAGGCTAACTTTCCCATTTTTCTTGGGTAAATTCCAGTTTCATTGAATCAATGTGGTCATAAGATGTTTTGCCTGGTCACAAATATAGAACCACACATTGTGATGTATAAGGTTGCCTAAAAAATACTTTCTAGAGAATTTTAATTAACTTCCTATTTTACTCATTGCCCTAGACTTTGGAAACTCCCTTTTCCATATCAGTATGTTTATTAAAAATGTACTTCTTACTCCTCTACTATAGACAAATCATTATCCCAGTTTAACAAAACTGAATCTTTTGTGAACAAGTGTTTAAAAGACTCCTCTCTCTCTGCTGAGATGAGTCTCTGAACACTGAGGGATCATTGACCTCTATTGCTGGTCATTTACATTCAAAGCTTTGGGTCTTATTCTGATGACAGAGTTTTTATCAAGGGAAAACTCCAAGCTATTACTAGTGATATGAAAAAATGTATTAAATCACCAATAATTAGAGAAATGAAAATTAGAGCAATCAAATTTAACAGATTGGGCAATTAGGAAAATGGCCAACATTATAGAGCCAATGGGAAAATAGGTTCAGTAATGTGCTATTGGTTTAACTATGAACTTTTATGGCTGTTTTGGAAAAGAATTTAGAACTATAATGCTTACTCTTTGATTACAGGCCTATAGTCACAAAAGATCAAGAAATATATAAAATTATTTCTGGCAGATCTTTTTGGGAGACAAGTGGAAAGTAATTGGATTCACATAAAATGGAGAACAAATGATTGCATATGAGTAAAATAAAATATGATCATGCTACAAGTACATAGGAGACAGTTTCAAAGAAATTAAAGATAACTGTAAACTGATGAAGAGGAATATGAGCAAAATTTGCAGTATAATTTCTAAAATAACAATAATACTGCTTTAAAAAAAAGCAATTGAAATAATTAGAAAATCTGATGATCAAAAAGACCAATCAAGACTTGAAAGTACTGGTAATAAAGACTTTTATTCATCTTTTAACGGAATATTTATTAACTGATTATACAGAATGTGACACACATTTTTGCAGATGACCAGTTTTGAGGTTTATTTTGATAGACTTTTCCACAGTTGCTGCAAAGGTTTGAATATTTGTTTCTGGGGGAACATGGCAGAGAGAGAGGAAAAATACATGTTTATAGAGATAAATAAAATTTAATTTAAAATAATCGTTAATTAGGATTGATGGGTGAATATACATTGTGTCTTAAATCTGTCAAATAAAGTAGTCCAGCTATGTAATTGGTGAGATTGTTTGTAGTTCTATTTCTGTGACTTTATGCCCCCAACTATTCTTTTTGAGATAAGGATTTCCCAAAGACTCTCTGGAGAGCCCCCAACACCTCCTTATTTCTCAAGCTATAGATGATGGGATTAAGCATAGGGGTGAGGATGGTATAGAAGACGGCCAAGTTCTTGTCCTCTTCTGGGGAGCGCAGAGATGGGGGCCTTAGATATGTGTACACAAATGGGGCGTAGTAGAAGCTGACCACAGTCAGGTGGGTGGAACAAGTCGTGAAAGCTTTCTTCTTCCCCTGTGTTGAGCGCATGTGGTAAACAGCATAAAGAACCCGGCCATAGGAAGCCATGATACCAATGAAAGGGACCAAAAGAAACAAGTTGGTGCTGAAGAGCACTGTGTACTCATAGGCCCAGGTGTCTATACAGGCCAGAGGCACCATGGCAGGGATATCACAGAAAAAATGGTTAATGACTCTGGACTTGCAATAGGGCATACAGAGTGCATACACTGTATGGAAAATGGAATTGATGGCTGCAGAGACCCAAGACCCGGCAATCATCAGCAAACACATTTTCTTGTTCATGAGAATAGGATAATGGAGGGGACGGCAAATGGCTACATAACGATCATAGGCCATGGATGCCAGGAGTAACCCTTCAGCACATGCCATTGTTAAGAAGCTGACACTTTGGAAAGCACAACCTACTAAAGAGATAGAATTGTTCCCAGACAGAAAATTGATGGCCATCTTGGGAACTGTACTGCAAATGTACATGAGGTCCATGAGGGAGAGCTGACTGAGTAGGAAATACATGGGGGTGTGGAGATGGCGATCCATCCAGATGAGGAAAATCATGGTTGAGTTACCCAAGAAGGCAATTAGGAAGATGAAGACAACCAAGAGGAAGAGAAGCAGGCCAGTTTTTGTTTGGGGAAATAGTCCCAGTAAGAAGAAACCAGTGGTAGTTTGATTCCATTCCTCCATAAAATACTTTCTTAGTTATTTTCCTGAAAGATTAAAAAAAAAAGTGAATAGAAGGCTGTTTTTGGAGCAAAAAAAACCTCTTTGACTTCTCCTAGATTCTTTAACATCTGACTGTACCAAGCATAAATTTTATATATATATATATATATATATATATATATATATATATATATATATATATATATATATATATATATATATACATACATACATACATACATATATACACACATACACACATGTATATGTGTGTATGTGTGTGTAAAATGTGTGTCTACATTGGGTTTTATATTGCTTTTCACAGCCTAGACTTGTGATTTCCATTCTCTAGGGAACTCTATGTGATGAATTCCCTTTCTGAATGTGCCTCAGGAACTGCTTGGTGATTTAGAGACTTAAGAGAGGTGTCCAGCTGCCCATACTCACTTAGCAGTATGTGTCAGAAATAGGAGTAGAGGCAAGTATTTCTGATTCTGTGCTTACTTCTTTAGCCCCAATGTCATGGACATTTCTCAGTGTTTGTTTTTTTTTTTTGTCCTTCTTCAAATGTAATTATAGCAGTTTGTGTGAAAGGGGAAATGGGAGAGATCATGAACACAGAGATGCAAATACACAAACATATGTACATGAACACATAGACATTATTGTTCAGTCATTTAGTTATGTCTAAAACTTTGTGACTCTGAACCACACTGTTTTGGTTTTCTTGTCAAGGCTACTGGAAAGTTTTGACATTTTCTTCTCCAGTGGATTAAGGCAAATATGCATACATGTGTTTGTACATTAAAATAATTTCTAAAATATTTATTAAGTTCATACTATGTGCCAGACACTGGGATACACATGTAAAAAGAAAATTCCTACTCTCTGTTACCTTAAATTTTAATAAGGAAGGCAATACATTGGAAGGTGACTTGAATAATAAATATATCCATAGGGCAATTTATTGACATGATGTTTCCAGCACTGAAACATGTGAGTGACTTAAAACACTGAACACTGAATAGCTGGTGGGTTCAGGTTAGGCTAGTGATGGAGATTTTTTCCTTTTTAGAAATTAGAGACCCTGAAGAAGAACTGGAAATCTGGGTATGAAGCTGGTGGCAGAGTATGAAAGTGGCAAATGATATTTATCTCCCTACAGTACAAACACATCCACACACATTCAAAACACATACAAACACTCACAGACACACAGACAGACACACAAACACACAAACACACACACACACACACACAAGACATGAATGCAATTATTCTTAAGGGCAATTAGTGAATTCTGTAATATAAGGAATTCAAAGTTGAGGTGAATCCCTCTATCAAGGCAGGTCAGCATTTCTTTCCAGTTTGTGTACTTAAAGGGAGTACAGAGGAGCATGTGTCACAGCAGTTTTATATTCAGGTCTTCCCTGAAGCCACCTTTATTCATTACATGGTACTGACTCACACATACGTATAAATGCACTTGTTGTACATGAGAGGCAGTGTATATGTAGAAACATATGTGTATGTTCTCTGAAAGGGCTTTTTGGAAATGTAATTCTCAGGTTGAAAATGGAAAACTCAGAGGCTCAGGGCAGATGATCCATGTTTGCCTCAAGCTCGTATACTTTTAACATCAGGTTCTTTAAAAACTAAAATAAAATAGTAAAATTTGAATCAAAAGCACTCTTTTCATGAGTAATTGAGTAAGCCTAAACTTGTTTAGAAAAAAAGACTTTTAAAAATAAATAAATAAAATGAAATTTCCTCCCCCCCAAAAAAAAAGATGAATTGGGTTTACTAGAGTATTTTTAGAATAATTTTTATATTAATTGTTAGATTTGTTGAAGATTCAATTCACTCATTCTTTCCAGTAATTTCCATTTGAATGAAGAGAAAGAGATTTCGATGAAAAAACAACCTTTGCATCGGAACAAGAGAGCTAACGCTGTCCACCTGGTCCCTAGTTCATTCTCCAGCAGTGAAATGTTCCCAGTGGAAATCTCCCTAAACCACCAATCTTAGAGTTGGAAGAGCTGGGCTGGAATTCTGGCTCTGCCACACTTTTCTTGGCTTGTGGCAGGAAAGCCCTTTCATCTCTTTCATCATGAAAGGTTGTCATTGTTAATTTATGGAGCTTTGGGGAAACATCAATGAAATAAAGCATCTGAAAATACTTTAAATAAAAATTATAATGATGAATTATTGTTAGTAATATAAGGGCATCTAGGTGATACAGTGAATACATGATCTGGCCTGAAGTCAGTGATGGTCATGGTGGAATGCCTAAGAGAGGCAGAAAGAGCACTAGAACTGAGAGGGGAAGAAGCAAGAGGGAGTGCCTGCCAACATATAAAAACACTATCCTATGGTTGTTGTTGTTCAGTCATGTGTAACTCTTCAGGACCCTACATGGGATTTTCTTGGCAAAGATAATAGAGTGGTTTTCCACTTCCTTCTCCAGATTTTTTTATAGTTGAGGAAAATGAGGTATTAAGGGTTAGGTGGCTTACCTAGGCTCACACGTGTTTAGGGCCAGGTTTGAGTTTACTTCCTCCCAACTCCAAGCCTGATACACTATCCACCATGACACCTGGCTGCTCCTTAACTTATAAACATTCATAAAATGTTGTTCCAATATCACCATTAAGACAATTGTGTTGATCAGTCTTAGTGAACTTACTTTTTTTATTTGTTTGTTTTTACATTCTTTGTTGAAAGGGATGGCTCTTTGGAAGGACGGTGGGATATGGAGGGAGGATGTAAGCCAAGTATAAAGGAAGATGGCAATACAATCTGTTCCTTTTTTAACAACAATATTAAGCACTAGGGTCAGAGTTCAAATTTTGTCTCTGACCAACTAAATGATGGTGATAAATTTCAATTACTTTGTACTCCCAAACTCTCCATAGTTCAGTATTATGAAGGAATTGCTGATCCACATTGGTGGAGGGCTTTCCACATTTGTGAAAGAACAGATCTGAATATACACACACAAAAAATCTCTATTAGCATTATTACTTTAAATCTAATGCCCCCAAATCTGAATTTATATACTTTCTCTGCTATTTTTTCTCTAAATGTACTTTGGAAAGGTTCACCCTCAATGAAACTTTGTGTTTATATGTATCCACTTAGTTCCCATGGACTCTTTCTTTCCTAAATATTGTTATCATACTGATATTTAACTAAGGTTTTCCTGTCGAGATCTTGATATATGTAATGCCAAAATACTAATTAGTTTGACTATTCAAATTCTGGCAGCTAGGTGATATTGAAGACAGAAAGACTCAGAATCTGAATTCAAATGTGATCTCAAACACTAGCTGGATAACACTGGACAAGCCACTTCATTCTGTGTGCCTCAGTTGCCTCATCTGTGAAATGATCTGGAGAAGGCAAAAACAAGCCACTTCAGTATCTTTGACAAGAAAATCCCAAATGGAGTAAAAAAGAGGCAGATATAACTAAAATGATAATAGTAAAGTAATAATAAGTCAGACTCTACTTATCAAGGAATAGCAAGCAGGACATTTTAACTGAATCTTCTTATTGAAGTATAATCCAGCCAAGCTGCTTCATAGATGTGCCATTGGATTGACTCAACCAATCCGCCTGAGTACAATAAGGCTGAAATGTGATCTCAGGATAAATTTATTATCATAATAATACTATTCAATCCAATAAATGGGCTAAATGCCACAAAATTCAGAAAAATCTCCTTTGTGACACAACCAGTTCCCCTTCCCTCCACACATACACAAGCCATGATCAGACCCCATTACCTCCTCAGCAACTTCCAGGGAAAAAAATCCCCCTTGCCCAGGTAGAGGAAACTGTTTGTCCTTTTAACAAGGAAATTTCACAGATCCTGTGATTCTAAGTTCTCTCACATACATATCTAGAAATTATCTATTTTTCTGATTTAAATCCCATTATATCATGTATAATAAGATAATATTTACGAACTTGAGCTTTGAGCTCATATCTATTATTTATTAATTATTAAATTATTAATTCTTTAAAAAATTTTTTTCTTTATATTTCTCTTCTTTTATCTAGAAATGAGTAGCAATGCTTAGATTGCCTGCATAAAAAGTTGTGGAGAGAAAAGCCCTCTGCATATTGGAAAATGCTATAAAATGTAAGCTGCTATTGTAATTTACCAGAGTTTCTCCCACTTTCCAGTCTTCAGTAGGAAAGGATTTGCCCAGCCATTCTTCAAAGGCCCCCTACTTACATACACAGTATAATTCTGATGTCCTCTCACCTCCTATACTTGATGGTGCTCATCATATCCTTAGGATGCCATTTGTCAGCTCTGACAATTTGTTAAAAGTTAATGGATGTCATAAAAGATAGATTGTAATCCTATATACAGTCTCTTACAAGCTCCTTTGTGCTGGTGGTTCTTCTTTCTGAAGTCACTGTCCCTGCTGTCCAAGTCCTTGGGGACACATTAGCCCTACAACTAACACTTAATCTGTGCTTTGTTTATTTGGAGAGTAGCCTGGCTCTAGACCCACAGAAATATGGTCTTCTCTCTTGAGATCACTGTTGGCTTGTAAATCTACCAATGAAAGGCCACAAGGGCCTAGCATAACGTGGCCTCCCTGATCAAGAGATTAATGATAGAATTTCAGTGGAGGACACTACATGAAATAGCATCTCCTTCAACTCCTTCTTTGTCATGGACACTAATTTCTGGGGAGAAGTGACTATCCCAGAATAATACAGTAGGTCTCTGATAGATTCTAAATTACAGTGTATTCTATTCAATCAGATTTCATGTTCTTCTCAGTACTGGGAAGACTGGAATTTTAAAATTGAAAGTTACCTTTAGTATCATTTAATGAAAAGATGCAATGATCCACAGTACTATAAGTTAATAAGCCCCATATGTGGAGTAGCTATTGAAACTGCTAACCCCCAAATCTACCAGGGGTGTTGGGGCACTTGACATTCAGGGCTTTCTTCTTCACATAATAGTGAAGCTGAATTCACAAAAGAGTGCCACTATTCATGGCAGAAACTAGGCATGGACCCACATTTAACACCACATACTAAGATAAGATCAAAATGAGTCCAAGATTTAGGCATAAAGAACGAGATCATAAATAAATTAGAGGAACATAGAATATTTTACCTCTCAGACATGTGGAGGAGGAAGGAATTTATGTCCAAAGGAGAACTGGAGATCATTATTGATCACAAAATAGAAGATTTGGATTACATCAAATTAAAAAGTTTTTACACAAACAAAACTAATGCAAACAAGATTAGAAGGGAAATAACAAATTGGGAAAATATTTTTACAGTTAAAGGTTCTGATAAAGGCCTCATCTCCAAAATATATAGAGAACTGACTTTAATTTATAAGAAATCAAGCCATTCTCCAATTGATAAATAGTCAAGGGATATGAACAGACAATTTTCAGATGATGAAATTCAAACTATTTCCACTCATAAGAAAGTGTTCCAAATCACTACTGATCAGAGAAATGAAAATTAAGACAACTCTGAGATACCACTACACACCTGTCAGATTTGCTAAGATGACAGGAACAAATAATGATCAATGTTGGAGGGGCTGTGGGAAAACTGGGACACTGATGCATTGTTGGTGGAGTTGTGAAAGAATCCAATCATTCTGGAGAGCGATCTGGAATTATGTCCAAAAATTTATCAAAAAGTGCATACCCTTTGACCCAGCAGTGCTACTACTGGGCTTATATCCCAAGGAAATACTAAATAAGGGAAAGGGACCTGTATGTGCCAAAATGTTTGTGGCAGCTCTTTTTGTAGTGGCTAGAAACTGGAAAATGAATGGATGCCCATCAATTGGAGAATGGTTGGGTAAATTATGGCATATGAATGTTATGGAATATTATTGTTCTGTAAGAAATGACCAACAGGAGGAATACAGAGAGGCTTGGAGAGACTTACATCAACTGATGCTGAGTGAAACAAGCAGAACCAGAAGATCATCATACACTTCAACAATGGTACTGTATGAGGATGTATTCTGATGGAAGTGGATATCTTCAACATAGAGAAGAGCTAATCCAATTCCAGTTGATCAATGATGGACAGAATCAGCTACACCCAGAAAAGGAACACTGGGAAATGAGTGTAAACTGTGAGCATTTTTTTGTTTGTTTGTTTGTTTTTCTTCCCAGACTATTTTTACCTTCCAAATACAATTCTTCCTTTGCAACAACAACAACAACAAAATTCGATTCTGCACATATATATTGTACCAAGCATATACTATAAGATATTTAATGTATGGGAATGCCTGTCATCTAGGGGAGGGGATGGAGGGAAGGAGGGGAAAAACTCGGAACAGAAGGGAGTACAAGGGATAATGTTGTAAAAAATTACCTATGCATGTTACTGTCAAAGAAAATGTTATAATTATAAAATTAATTTAAAAAAAAGAGTTCCACTATTCTCCGTTTGAGCAAGAGGACTTGTCCTTTTTGTTGTATCCCTTTGGCTGTTAATCTGTGAAAGACTGTACTCCTGCTCAGAATCACATGTTTAAATGCATAAAATGACATGCAATGTATTATAAAAGGAACAAGTGGTAATGCAATAAAATAATAAAAACCAGATCAAACAAGTTGATGGACTGAAAATTCTTGAGAGAGAAAACCGTAATGGGGACAATCAGAATAAAGACAATTGAGGCAGTCTTTGCTTCTTAATGAATATGACAATTCATGGTGAACTAATAAGCATGGATCATGGAAAGAAAAAAGCAACAGAAAAATATGTCAATAATGAATTGTATATAATCAAATTTTGATCCTAGACAATGATCATAGAAATCTGAGATGTGCAAATATTCCCATAAAGAGGATAAGACTAGACTGAGAAGGAGTCAGGAGTAAGGAAGATGAGGGAGTGAAAGGAGGGAGGAAGGGAGGAAGGGAGACAGACAGACCAAGAGAGAGAGAGAAACAGATAGAGACAGACAAAAAGTCAGAGACAAAAAGAGACAAAGACAGATAGAATACAGACACAGAGACAGAGAAATAGAGAAAGATACATATAGGGAGAGACATAAAGAGAAAACAGTGACAGAGACACATACAAAAAGAGATAGAGAGATATAGATTGATACAGACTAAGAAAAATGCAGAGATAGAGTCACACAGAGAGATATTCAAAGCAACAGAGAAACAGAAAAAAGGGAACATTGGCAAAGAAATATACACACACTTATACACATCAATGCATAACACAGAAATATACACATCAACATACATACACATATGCACACACATACACAAAAATACAAACATACATACATAAATACACACAAATAGATACACACATACACACTCACATACACTGAGACTGGCAGAGACATATAGAGAGAAGTAGAGGCGAAAGATGGCCTCAGATGAGAGAAAGACACATGGAAACTCAGAGGCAGAAATAGATAGACAGAAGCAGGCAAAGAATAGTAAGAAAGGAAAAGTTGCAAAAAACAAGCCACTGCTTCTTGGCCCAGAGAACATACATCCTAGACATAAACATGGCTGCCATACATTGCTCTTCATATAACATCATATTTTGAAACTGGAAGACTTGGGTTTGAATCTTGCCAGCCTTACTTCAACTCTGGTATGACACGAGAAGATTCTTCTCTTACCTGCTATTCTGATTTTTTTTTTAATGTGTAAAATGAAGAAATTGGGACTGATGGTCTCTGAGATCCTATTATGTTTTAAATGATAGTTTTTTTGGTTTTTTGTTTTTTCTCATTTGAATGGGAAGTAGGAGGGTGATACTGAGATAGCTAATCACCTTGGTCATTTAGACTTTAAATGTAGATAAATAAATGATAGGTCATTTTGGCAAATACTCCAGATGGATTAATGGAGGCATCTAATTTATTCTACCCACCTTGTGAAAACCCAGGTTGAAGTGCTAAAGGAGAACTTGTTCTTTTCAATGATATGTCAGGAGTGGGGAAAAGTCCATTTGTTCAAAATAATGTTAGCAAATAAAACAGATTCACTGAATTAAATAGTTAAATCAGGAAACTGTGTATATCACCCCTCCCCCATCACATATATGTGTATGGGCAAAAACACAAATATATACACATATACACAGAGAAGGCATACCCAGATCCCAGTATCTTCTCCAGCGCAGCAGTTTTTGAAGAAATAAGACCTTCTTGATATTATCTTGCCTTTTGCTTTCATGTAAACGAATCAGTCAATTTGATCCTAAAATTTTCTCTGTCTTGAAAGCCAGGAATTGTTCCTAGCCATGTATTCCCAATAGTCAGGGGTTCAGAGCTTGAAGATCATGTACATAATATCTGTCTTTTGAAGTGTGAAGCTGGAAGTTGGAAGTCTGGTGTTGGGAATTAAATATCTGGTCTCAGTGTCAGAGGCAGGATGACTAGAAGATGGCAAACTGGGTGATTCCCAGGCCACCCTGGGAAGCTGCCATCCTCTATCATTAATCATTAATATGTTGTTGTTCTATTCAGAACGAGTACAGGAGTGCCTTCATTTTTGTTCAGCAGAATATGTGCAGAAGTGAAGGTAGGAGTGAGTGATTTATGGCTGAAACCAAACAGTAAAACAAGGGAGAAGAGAGAATAGTGTATACTGTGTATAATACATACTATTTTGCACTAAAAATGAATTTTAAAAGGGTGAAAAGCCCAGGCTTTTCTATTAGATATTATTCTATTCTACTAGATAAGCAAGAGTGAGGAGATAGGTTTGTAATATAAGAAAAATGAGAAGCAGAAGTTGGATAAGTTGAAAGATAAATTCATAGCATTAAAATTCATACAAATATTTGTGTATACATTATTAAAAAGGCTTTATGAAAGATTTATGACATAGCATGCATAAAATTCATAGGATATAAAACTAAAAAAGGTTTTATATTTTATATCAGTGGAGACATAAAGTCACATATCAAGCAATAATCCAGAATCCTAGATAATTGAATTCATTGGTTCAAAGGGAAATCTCAAATTTTGCAACCACAAAACCACAAGTGACCTTTCTATATATTCAGGATAAAATTATTTTCTTTTATTGTAATGTTCTGTTGTCTCCAGAGACTGCCGATCGCTCTCTGACCTAGAGCAGAGACTCTTCTTTCCTCCAGAGAGCTGCCTCAAGTCTGGTCCAGACAAGACTCTCCATCTCTTGAGTGCCGCCCTCTTTTATCCTCCCAGAGAATGGGCGTGGGATAACACAAGGGCTTCTGGGAAAAATTACTTCAACCAATGAACTTGCTCCTCCTAAGCATGCAAGCTCCTCCCCAGGAGTTCACAAGTAAAACTCCCAGTAAAGGCCAGAACTAGAGAATTGTTAAGCACTGACTTAGCACTTAGTAAGAACCTAATATCTCATTATTTCATTAGCACTTAGTAAGAACCTAACATTTTATCAGAAAAGAAGAAAGTTTTAAATCATCTCAAAATATTATTTTATCATTTGGTTACTACCCTCTACATATCAGATTATTGTGTAATGGAAAGATTGGGACATGAGTTTTATTCTTTGTCTAAACTGATCCAAACTTAATGCAGTAAATTAAAGAAATAAATGGAATGGCCAATAGATTTTCTTTGTACAGGAAAATATGTAGCTTATTTAGATGATTTCATTGTATATTTAAAGATAGCAAGAAGGATCATTTTTGGTGTCAACTCCCAAAATGCAGGAATACTATTTGGGATCTTTTCTACACATTTCTAATAGGTCATCAATGGACATAAAATCTGATTTAAAATAAATATCTATTTCTGTGTATAAGAGCCTTTCCTAAAACCTTCTTCAGGACACATAAGACATCTTTATTTCTGAGATTATAGATGATAGGAAGAGCATGGGAGAGAGAATGGTATATAAGATGGCTAAGACCTTGTCCTGTCCTGGAGTATGATAGGACTTTCATCTCATGTATGTAAAAATACATGGTCCATAGTACATGGCAACCACAGCCAGGTGGAAGGAACAAGTGAAAAAAGATTTTTTTTGGGCACCCATAGATTTAACGTAAAGTGCAGTATGGAGAATCTGATTATGAGGCAAGAATGATGGGAAAGGGAAGGAGGAGGAAGAATACAGCGCTCACATTCATTCTTCCTTCACAATATGTCAACACAGGAGAATTAAAAATGGTTGGGACTTCACAGAAAAAGTGGTCAATGGCGCCTCTGCCACAAAATATATAAGTTGTGTGAATTGTCGAATTAATGATTGACACAGGCCAGCATCCAGAAGCCATAAGGACACTGATCCAATGGTTCATGAGGACAGAATAATGTATTGAGTGGCAAGTGGCTACAAAATGATCATAGGGCATGGCTGAGAGAAGGCATTCAAAACCCAAAAAGATGAGGGAGAGGAAGAGCTGAACCTCACAACCTGCAAATGTGATGGACTTCCTGCCAGATATGAAATTACTGGCCATCTTGGGAACAATGCTATCTACAAAGGAGAGATGGCTGAGAAAGGAGTATGGAGCCAGATTTTGAGGTGAATCAGAAGAATCACGATTGTCTTCCCTATAACTGCCTCCATAAAAATGACGAGAATAAGTATTAAGAATATGAATTCATATGGATTTGAATGCAATAATTCTAAAAGGACAAAATCTTTAGTAAAAGTTTGATTCTTTCCTTCCCACATCAGTATTATTACACTTTTTCCATCTAATACCCAAAAAGACAAGTTTTAGAAAAAAGATTGGATAAATATAAAGCATAAGACAATCTGTGGCTAAAAATGATGACTACTCTAAAAGTCATTTCATTTATTTAGGTCAATAAGTTACAATTCAAAGAAACCAATAAAATGAGTCACTTGAATTTACTGAGTCTTTAAGATGATTAATTCATACAAAATAAATCCACATAAATCCTCAGGATTTTTATACATTACCAACACAATCCAACAGCAAGAGATACAAAGAGAAATTCCATTCAAAATAACAGTCGATAGTATAAAATATTTGGGAATATATCTACCAAAGGAGAGTCAGGAATTATATGAGCAAAATTACAAAACACTTGCCACAAAAATAAAGTCAGATTTAAATAATTGGAAAGACATTCAGTGTTCTTGGATAGGCTGAGCGAATATAATAAAGATGACAATACTCCCCAAACTAATCTATTTATTTAGTGCTATACCAATCAGACTTCCAAGAAACTATTTTAATGACCTAGAAAAAATAACAACAAAATTCATATGGAAGAATAAAAGGTCGAGAATTGCAGGGAACTAATGAAAAAAAAGTCAGAGGAAGGTAGTCTAAGTGTACCTGATTTAAAGCTATATTATAAAGCAACAGTCACCAAAACCATTTGGTATTGGCTAAGAAATAGACTATTTGATCAGTGGTATAGGTTAGGTTCACAGGGCAAGATAGTGAATAAATATAGCAATCTAATCTTTGACAAACCAAAAGATCCCAAATTTTGGGATAAGAATTCATTATTTGACAAAAACTGCTGGGAATACTGGAAATTAGTATGGCAGAAACTAGGCATGGACCCACATTTAACACCACATACTAAGATTAGATCAAAATGGGTCCAAGATTTAGGCATAAAGAACGAAATCATAAATAAATTGGAGGAACATGGGATGGTTTACCTCTCAGACTTATGGAGGAGGAAGGAGTTTGTGTCCAAGGGAGAACTAGAGACCATTATTGATCACAAAATAGAACATTTTGATTACACCAAATTAAAAATTTTCTGCACAAACAAAACTAATGCAAACAAGATTAGAAGGGAAGTAACAAATTGGGAAAAAATTTTTACAGTTAAAGGTTCTGATAAAGGCCTCATCTCCAAAATATACAGAGAATTGACTTTAATTTATAAGAAATCAAGCCATTCTCCAATTGATAAATGGTCAAAGGATATGAACAGACAATTTTCAGATGATGAAATTAAAACTATTTCCACTCATATGAAAGAGTGTTCCAAATCACTATTGATCAGAGAAATGCAAATTAAGACAACTCTGAGGTATCATTACACACCTGTCAGATTGGCTAAGATGACAGGAAAAGATAATGATGAATGTTGGAGTGGATGTGGGAAAACTGGGACACTGATGCATTGTTGGTGGAGTTGTGAAAGAATCCAACCATTCTGGAGAGCAATCTGGAATTATGCCCAAAAAGTTATCAAAATGTGCATACCCTTTGACCCAGCCATACTACTACTGGGCTTATACCCCAAGGAAATACTAAAGAAGGGAAAGGGACCTGTATGTGCCAAAATGTTTGTGGCAGCCCTTTTCATAGTGGCTAGAAGCTGGAAGATGAATGGATGTCCATCAATTGGAGAATGGTTGGGTAAACTATGGTATATGAATGTTATGGAATATTATTGTTCTATAAGAAATGACCAACAGGAGAAATACAGAGAGGCTTGGAGAGACTTACATCAACTGATGCTGAGTGAAACGAGCAGAACCAGAAGATCACTATACACTTCAACAATGATACTGTACGAGGATGTATGCTGATGGAAGTGGATTTCTTCAACATAGAGAAGAGCTAATCCAATTCCAATTGATTAATGATGGACAGAACCAGCTACATCCAGAAAAGGAACACTGGGAAATGAACGTAAACTGTTATTTTTACCTTCTGAATCCAATTCTTCCTGTGCAGCAAAAAATTCGGTTCTACACACATATATTGTATCTAGAATATACTGTAATATATTTAACATATATAAGACTGCTTGCCATCTGAGGGAGGGGGTTGGGGGAGGAAGGGAAAAAATCTGAATAGAAGTAAGTGCAAGGGATAATGTTGTAAAAAATTACCCATGCATATGTACTGTCAAAAAAATGTTATAATTATAAAATAAAATAAAAATTAAAAAAAAAAGATGATTAATTCACTGACTGAAGTGCTGAAAAAAACTCAGAAGTGCCTCATCTGGATAGCTCTACATTCATGTTCCTTTCCTAGTTGATTCTTTAACTTGATAGGTCAACATGAAGCTGATTCATTCTCTCAAGAACTAATCTTTCCTTGTAGTTGAAGGGCAAGAAACATTTGCCAATGCAGTGAAGAGATCAGAAACGAATAGAAAAGTTTGAGGGAGAAAGAAGTCTGTTTGCAAAATATGTAACTATACTAGATTCAGGAGCAAAAACTTCCTTTAGCCAACCAAAAATTGTATCATCAAAGGCAGTATCATCATCATGATTTTTAGAATTTATTTTATTTTTAATTTTTGGAATAAAACAAGCACTCACATATTTAGGCACATTAAAAAAACATGTTTGTACATGAAACTAAAAATTAATTATATACAACTTGTTAGTCCTTTTAAATATATAGTAAAGTTATCATATATATTTATTTTTTCCCCTTTTTTCTTCCCTCTTCTCCAGTGTACCTACAGATGGCTATCATTAGACACAAACAGGTATATATACATATATATATACATATATATATGTAAAATTATTTTGCACATATTTCTTTTTAACAATTCTTTACTTGGATGCAAATAATATCTTCATATGTCCTTGTATTTATAATGGTCAAAATGACAGCAATTCAAAATCTTTCTTAAAGCAATATATTATTAAAACAATTATTATATACAATGTTTTCTTGGCTCTGCTCACTCTGGTCTTCACCATTTTGTGCAAGTCTTTCAATCTTCTTATTATTATAGTACATTAATAATCTATCACAATCATACAATATAACTTACTGAACCATTCCCGAATTGATGGGGATCCCTGCAATTTTCCACTTTGTCTATATAAAGAGAACTATTATAAAAATCCCATTCACATTCAAAGTTATAGCTACAATTTTTTAATTTCCTTCTTATTTTTACTCGCTTTTCTTTCTTAGCTTCTTTTTACCTTATTCTGGTCACTTTATCTTCCTCCCCATTCTCCATCTCCCATTCATCCCAACAAGAGCCCAACTCTTTCCCTTTTCCTTACCCTCCCAAGTCCAATCCACAATCCCTACCATCTGGTTCTTCTGTATCCATTCTTCTTTTCCCAATACACTTTTATAATATAATTGCTCCATTTTACTTGTTCCTACCCAATTTTTTTTTTTTTTTAGAATCACTGCACCTTACATAACTCAGATCCAACCTTTCTTTTTTTTTTTAAAAAAAACTGCCTTAGAAATGATGACAGTTTTCAGAATACTGGTAAAATTTTCATATATAAATTGGTTTGCATGCAATAATTCTAAAAAATTTATAAATAGTTTGACTTTAATGAGCTCCCTATAATTAGTCTTTAACATTAAAGACTTTATATTTCTTCAATGTCTTGACCTTTTCCTATGTTTCTGTAAAGGGCTAGAACTGAGCAATGCACTTGGATAATGAAGCACATGAGACTATTTGCCAATTGGACAGTTCCCTATTAACTTGTTTGAAGGTTGACCCTCCCCAGCTATTCTGTGCTGACTTGATTGGTGGGACAAAGAGGGGGAAGTGACGTGTGTGGGAAGACTAGGAGGAGGAAGAGGAATTGAGAGGAGACACTGAAGTTAGCCTCCCCAGAAGTTTGAAGGGGTTAAACTCCCAGGAAAGGCCAGAACTAGAGAATTGTCAAGTACCGACTTAGCACTTAGTAAGAACCTATCATCTCATTATCTCATTAGCACTTAGGAAGAACCTAACATGTTCCTACTTCTAATCTTTAGCATTCCACTGAATCTGTTTTCTCTAAAATTATTAAAAATTGTGTAGTTGCCAACCCAAAGTGTGAAGGTCCGGTTGTCTGCCTTCTCAACTCTGTCTCAGACTCAGACTACTCTTCCTCCAGAGAGCCATCCCAACTCTGTAGACTACTCCTCCAGGCCCAATGTTGTCTCTTTTATCCTCCCAGAGAATGGGTGTGTGGGAATTCAGAGGCTTGTGGGATTCAACCAATGAACTTGCTCCTTTTAAAGGTTGTGTAAACTCCTTTTCAGAACTCCTTTTAAAGGTATAATCTCCCTTCAAAGGCCCGAACTAAAGATGTGAACCAGAGAATTGTTAAGTACCAACTTAGCACTTAGTAAGAACCTAACACCAAAGAATTTTTCTCTGTTCTTTCTCTTTAACTTTGACATTGTTAATCATTCTCTCTTCCATGATACTCTTTACTCTCTAAGTTTACTATACACCCCTCTTTCCTGATTCTTTTCTTCCCTACCTGACCCCTCCATATCTATCTCCTTTGCTGGATCCTGCTACAGATCATTTCTTTTAACTATTCATGTTACCATAATGTTTTATCCTGGGCCCTCTTCTCTCCTCCTGTCATACTACTTCATTTAATGATCTCATCAGCTGCAATAAATTTAGTCACCATATTTATTCTCAAATTATTTTCTCAAATATTCTCAATTATATTTTCAAATTTATTCTCAAGATTATTCTCAAATCTACCTTTCCTGTCGCAGTTCCTCAGCTGACCACCAATCTTGCAATATCAATTGTCTTTCAGATATCTTAATTCAGATGTTCACCAGACATCTTAAACTCAATATGATGAGGGTTGGGGTCCCTTTAAGATTCCTTTCTAATTGCCCAACCATGGCTGACCTTGATTTGCAAATCCTGGTCAAAGGCACCCTTTGACTATCCAGGCCCAGCCCCACTATCAGCTTCCCCCATCCCTCACCTGATCTGAGCTAACTGAAAAGCCCACCAAGAACTTGAGTACTTCTAGGTATAAAAGAAATGAACCAGAGCGCTCTCTTTGCAGGAGCCTTCCTCCCAACACATGGTATCCTTCCAGCCATGTAAGGGTTCCTGACCACCCAGCGGCCACCTCTGGCCCTGGCTTCTTTCTAACTGAACTTTACTTCCAAATTCCTACAATAAATCTTTTATTTATCAATCTAGGTTTTCAGGCCTGTAAATTCATTTACAGGGGACACTGCGCCTCATGGGATTATCTATTATCTATAAGCTTAGAAATGGGGTTCCCCCTTTCCTTTCCCTCATTAGTTGGTGGCCCTATGGGGACCCCAAAAATTGTTGCCCCGAAAACTAATCTTAACTTTTTCAGGTCTCTCAGAACCAACCTTTGTCCTTAGCAGCTTGAGCAGCTTCCAGGAAGAATATCTGTGTTCCTACCCTTGTCTCACTATCTCTAAAACATAGGGCACCCAGACCAGGTTTGGGATGCAAGCAAAAGTCTCCCGTGGAGACTACTTGCTTTCCAGGAAAAAGCTTCCCTTTTGTCTCACTGTCTCTAGAGGCTGCTTTTCCAAAGCATTTCTAATCCCTTTATTTCACCAGAAAAGCCTGCCCTCAGGCTGCAACTCTGACACACAGGAGAGCTTCTCTTCTTCACCTCTCCCCCACCACACGGCCATCCCTCTTGGGTTCCAGGCCAGCAGTCTCCTTGATCTCTTCTGGGGAAGAAATGTGTTTGAGCCCCTCTCGCACTCCATCGTAGTGGTCAGGCTGTAGCCACGAGGAGACGGTCAATGGATAGGGGCAAACTTGGAGATGTGTCTCTACCCAACTTTGTGAACCTTCACCTTCACCACCAGAGAAGCACTAGGTAAGATAACATCTCTCCCTTCCCCCACCCTCTCTCTTTTCCAACCTCTTTCATGTGGCTTAACCTGCCATTTAAATGCTCCCTTCCTTCCCCTTCTTGGGGTACAGTGGGGAGATTTGGGGACTCTTTAAGATCTCTAGAAAAGTCTCCTATTCACTTTTAAAAGGTGCTCTGCGCAACTCTGAACACCCCTCCCATAGCTTCCACCTAGCTCTTAAAGGAGTCAAGGCTTCCAGCGCTCTCAGAGAACTAGCTTGTCCCATACCTTTTAAAATGAGACTTGGCTTCCTGATTTAGTCATCCTGCATTAGACCATGCTCTCTAGGCTGGATATAGGATTTTAAAACAGCCCATTTTCTTTCTAAGCCTCAGGGCATACTTACCTGCTGTCTAAAGCCTAGACAGAGAATTTAAACTGCTCAAGCTTTTCTCTGTCTCAGGAGCTCCTAGCACACTCTCTATTTCTCTCAATTGGCATCCTATGCCCCATATGCCAATAATTAAAGGCTTCTTTTCTGAAGGGCAGCTTTGGCAATGCTGTCATTTCAGAAAGGAGATCTTTGTAATTTTGGCTGGGGAACAAATTCTGAATCCAGGCAAATTAATTGTTAAGAGAGTGAAAATAGTTTCTTTTGATTTCTCCTTTTTTCCCCCCATCCTAACTGCAGGCAGGCAGGGGTGAATTAAAAAGATTGAAACTATTTAAATGCTCCTTAACTACTTTTAATTTGGCACCTCTCTAGAATCTTTCTCTGTTCTGACAGTTCTGTTTTACTGCCTCAGGTTCCTTAAACTGTCTCTCTCTTGCCTAAATTTCTCTGGCTTCAGTCCAGGAAGTCCAGGGATATAGAATAGGAATAGATTCTCCCTCAAGCTGCCTTTTAGAGAATGGCTAAATTAACACCTGAATTCTATGTAGAGTTTCAATCTCTCTCTACTCACCCAACCCCCAACTTGCTTCAGGAGTCCAGTATCTCCAATTAGGGTCTGACTGTCCCAAACACCCCACACCCTACTCACTAAAAGATGGGTGGGGGTAGGGTCTTTTGTCTTTGACTTAGCCACTATTCTCTGCATTAAGTACCTGTAGCCTGAGGTAAATGCTAGCTGCCTTCCCCTCCCTCTGCCTCCTCTAACAGAGTTGGGAGGGGTCACGTGGGATTTCTCTTCCAAAGAGAAGGTTTTGAGAAGGGCCTGATTGTTAAAACTGGGGGACTCACTAAACTGTTTGACTATTGTTCTGTATGAGAAAAACTTTTAACTATTGCTGTATAAACCTGCTTAACTATTGCTGAATAAAACTGTTTACATTGCTATTTCAGGAAATTTACGAGTCTGTTTTGTATAATCTGATAAATTTCTGTAAACAGGGGAGGAAGGAAACAGATTTCAGGTGGTCAGGAAATTGGGAAAAACTGATGTGTTATTTTAGTTTAGGCCGAATTGGAAACTATTTTACTCTTTGCTTAAAAATTTGCTAAACTATGATTTGCCGAGTTATGTTTTAACTTTGAAATCCCTTATTCAGTCTTTGGGATTATTCTTTAGAAACAATAAAAAAATCAGATACCTGTCCAAGGAATGGCAGCCTCTTTGATCTGTTTCTCCACTCCTGTTACCCCAGTTCCTTTATTATTTCAGCATTTCGATATCAGGACTATAATGGTTTGGGGTGGCCTGTCTTGGTCTAATTGCATAATTTATTCAGAAATCTCTCCTCCCTAGAGAGAGA
Source organism: Sminthopsis crassicaudata (assembly GCF_048593235.1). Lineage (NCBI taxonomy): Eukaryota > Metazoa > Chordata > Mammalia > Dasyuromorphia > Dasyuridae > Sminthopsis > Sminthopsis crassicaudata. The sequence continues at coordinate 650,281,732 of NC_133619.1, forward strand.
GAATGAAGCCCCCAACTCCATTTTTTTGTCTCTCTCTTGGAGCCCCTGACTTGGGGTGCAGAAGGACTGCCTTGAGCACTGCTACACAGCAGAGGCTGAGTTAAATACACAAATGACCACAGACCTAAAGACTGTCCATCTCTGGCTGCAATAACCCCAACTGCAGAAATTCAAACAGGGAGGCGTGTGACCTTGAACAAAATAGCTGCTAATTAATACTTTAATTTCTTTTCCATTGGGGGTAAATTCACCCTTTACATTGTTGATGCTGTTGAATTTTTTTTTTTCTTTCCTTTTCCTAATCAAATTAACCAAAGGTTTATTTATTTGGTGGTTATTTCACATAAAAAAACAAACTTTTATTAATTACTTCAATTGTTTTCTTGGTTTCAATTTCATTAATCTCTTCAGAATCTTTTCAGAGTTTCTGATTCTTTTTGCTCTTTTGCTAGCCTTTTTAATTGCATGCCCAATTTATTAGTCCTCTTTATGTATTTTATTCATATATCTATTCAGAGATGTACAATTTAGCTTAAGAAGTATTTTGATTGTGTCCCATAGGTCCCAATAATTCTTGTGACAGCTGTCTGCAGACATCCCATAAAATCTGCAAAGGGTTCATTGGGACCTTGCTGTATTTTTGTGAAGGCTTTCCCTCCATCTTTTCCTGGGAGGGAGCCCCATGATTTGATTACAGCAGCAGCAATTTCCTCAAATGCTGTTATGGGGTAATTGATCTGTGCTGAACTGTCTGCATACTGATATTTACCTTCTAGTTGTTTAAAGGTGGTATATGAACTCCAGTTTGCCTATTTCTTAAGGCTTGTATTCTATAGAATTCATTATATGAAGTAGAATAGCAAATCTCAAGGATGCAAAGAATCACAACTAAAGAAAAAACATACTGTGTGGGAACATACCTCCAGATTTCTTTGCTAGAATGACTACAGAGGAAATGGCTACTGATGAACATAAAGAGATAAGTAAAAACTTGACCAAAGGAGCAATTAGAAAACATAATATGGCTCAGGCATGTGGAACCCAAATTGACCTTTTTAAATTTGAAAAAAAAATAAAAAGAAAAGTTGTACCTATACCAAGCTTCAAAGCCTAAGTGTTGATAAACCTATGATGATATGTTTTCTGTAATGAATGTGGAAATAGATGGAAGTTTCTTTAAAAGAAGAAATTCGGGAGATACCTGGACACTTACGAAAGAACTTTACAAACACACATAGAGAAAAGAAATCCTCCCATAACCCATTCCATCTAGAGTGATAAAAAGACTTCTGCTTTCACTATTCTATGTCTAGGAACTCACAGACCATATGCATGGGCAGAGGATTTTCTTCAATTTTCAACTCAATGATTAGCACTTCCACAGAATCATCCCCATCTATAGAGGGCCAAGTGTACTTTAAGTAAGTAATCTTAAAACAAGGTGTTAACACAGTGCAATTAAGATAATGATGCTTTACTTTACATATACTTAGTACTTAGTATGGTTCCACAAGTTCACATCTATTTTACAAGATTGACACCTATGATGATAGATGACATAGACTCAAATACAGACTGAAAGACAAAGACCCTAATGGTGGCCGTCCTGCCTCCTCTATCTGCCATAGGGGTCTATGTTGGCCAATTTTTAATACAGATCTTAATCAACATGTTATGTTAGATTGTAATGGGCCAGAAAAAATATTCTTGAGGCAAGGATTCTTGACTCTCCTGCCTTCTGCCTTCCTCAACTGAAACCAAGACCCATTCCCAGAAAACCTCCATGGAGGTAACTCTGCCCGAGGTAAAAAAGACAGATAGTGCAGGAGACAATGAAGGCTTTGCATTTGTTTTTGTTGTTGTTGTGGTTTTTGTTTTTGTTTTTGTTTGTTTGTTTGTTTTTTCTTTTTTCATAGGCTGGGGTTAAGTGACTTGCCCAGGGTCACACAGATAGGAAGTGTTGAGTGTCTAAGACCAGATTTGAACTCTGGTCCTCCTGAATTCAGGGCTAGTGCTCTATCCACTGCATTACCTAGCTGCCCCAAGACTTGGCATTTTATTGGACACTATTCTTGTGCTGATTATTGTGCTAAGACCAAGACTTGTCCTGAGACCTTCCAAAAACCAGCAAGAACATTACATTCGATAGTTTTTTTTTTTTTTTTTTTTTTGGTGTGTGTGTGTGTGTATTTTTCTTTTCTTTCTTTTTTTTTTTTTTTACATTTTACAAAACTAATATTTTGCAAGGGACAGAGTGGATATAAAATGGCACAAAAATGACAATATTGTTCCAAAATTATTTAATGTTATCTGTGCAGCATTGGAAGATGGAGAAAAAATTGCACTGCCATAAGGAAAAGTTTGAACAGGAATGCTCTAGTTTTACTGAACAGCATTTAGTGGTTTTTAAAAGGTATATAATCAGAAAATAAACTTAAGGAGAAAAAAAATTATCATTCCAGATGTGGGAAAACATACCTTTAATATTGTAAACTGGATGCTCAAGCCTGGTCACTGATTCTTCTTCTTATTATTGTTCTTCTTTACATCAAAGTAAAGTTCATGAACACTTTAGAAGAACTACAATAATTTGCTATGGGCCAGAAATATAAACTTGAAACAAGGATACTTACAAGATAGTAACTAAGTGGAATTTAGTTTAGCATGGTTCCATATGATTGATTTAATCTTACAACAAATAATGGTTTCCTAGTGATATAATAATTGGTTTATACTCAGAGCATATAAGCAGGGACTGAGAACCACAGAGGACAAGTACACTAGAAGCTTTAAGAGCCAAGGAGACAGAAATTTATTTACCTTCAATCAGGCTCCTGGTGAGTAGTCTGGTCTTCTGCACTTCTCCCACTGAGGCCTAGACTGTTTTAAAAGGCTTTCCAGAAACCTGCCCAGCTCCAGGAAGGAGATAATAAAGGATTTGGACTTTAACACCTGGCTTTTCTTGTGGCGATTACTGAACTGAAATGAAGGCTGCTTCCAGAGACCCCAAGAAAAACGAACCAGACAACATTACAGTTTTGATGCTGAACCAGAAAACATTACATTTTGGTGCCTGAAGGTGGGACCAAGAACCTACCTCTGTGAAATTAGGTTGACTACAAGAAGGAAACTTTGTAAAGGCTAAACTAGTATTGTGGCTTATATGGGACAAATATTTGGAAAGGAGCCTTTTCCAATTCAGGGAACATGTGTAGAGAGCATTGTGAGACTTATGAAAAAGCAAGGTTTCATTGTAACTTGAAAGCAGATCTTTGAACTTTTAGAAACAGTACAGAATATATCTCCTTGGTTCACAAAGAAAAAAAGAATTAGATCCAGACCAGTGGAAATTAGTAGGACAGTAACTATGTGAATACTACAATGATAGTGGACCTGACTTAATTTCTAATGAAACACTTTATACATATAACGTAATACACCTGACTTTAGAAACTTATGTAAGTATTAGAATAAGAAAAAAAAAAGCAGAAAGAGCAGGATAGGGAGAATACAGATAAGCTAGGTGAAAAGGATGAAGAATTAGACAAGAAAGGAGTTAAGTACAATTCTGATGACTTTAAGGAGTGTGGTGTTTCACAGCAGGAGCCATTAGAGCATTCCCCATGTTCTGCCCTACTCTCCTCAATTAACCTTTCAAGGGTGGAGGGAGGCGGGGAGGGACAGTGACACAATCAGCACCACCTATGAAGCAGCATATGACAAGGTTACAAAAGTCATTAATTAGTTAAAGGAAAAAAAGAAGAAAACAATATATCTGATTTGATAAATGCATAGCCTGTGATTGAAGAATTTGACTCTTCAGGTTACCAAATGAGAAGATACACTCCTTTTGATCTGGGAAAAAATCAAAGATTTTAATAAGGATTGCACTCTTTATGGGGCTACATTATCTTGTGTTAAGATGTTACTAGAGAATTTGGGTTATGAAATCTTCACCCCCAGTGATCAATAGCAAGGGCCTGTTTAGAACATGGACAAAATTTGTGGTGTCTTTCAGAGTGTAGTGAACTATGGAGGATACAAACCCAAAGAACTAGGCAAACTGGAATTACTGTACAGATCACCTTTGACCAACCAGAAGGTAAAGGTCTGTATGCAGACACTTCAGCACAGATTAATTACCCATAGCTGCTGCAATCAAAGACTCCCTGACAGGAAAAGATGGAGGGGAAGCCTTCACAAAAATAGAGCAAGGTCCCAATGAACCCTTTGCAGAAGTTGTGGGACATCAGCAGACAGCTGTCATGAGAACCACTGGAGAAAATGCAGCTACAAGAATTATGATAAGACAACTGGCTAAGGAAAATGTTAATGAGGCATATATGGGGACTACACAAGGATTCTCCTTTTGAGAAGACCATAAGACACTGTCCCACTTTGGGCACAAATGCTTATTATACCCAGGCTGTGATGTAAAATATGGGAAGTCAGGGTCCCTCTTGGCAAGGGACTTCCAGAGAAACTCATCAGTGCTTTCAGCGTGAATAAATAGGCCATCTGAAAGCTCAATGTAGGCAAATAGATAGAGTGAGAGGACAGGGTAAAAGAATAAGACCCAAAACCCTGTGTCCAAAATGTAACTGAGGTTTCCACTGGGTCTCAGAATGTAGATTGACCCAGGAAAATAAGAGGCAGGATGCAGCTTCAAGACCTGAAACAAAGAACAAGTAGGGCATGATGGCAGCCAAGGTTGCACCCAGAGAGCCTTTAGAAGTTCAGGATCAATCAAGAGAGAAGCAGACAGATGGGAGAAAGGGATTACATGATCAATCAGCCAAAAATCAATCAGATGGGAGAAAGGCATTACAAGTGGAGAGAATATAGGCTTTTTTATCCCAACAGAAGGGCAGTGTCCAGTGCAAGCAGCTTCAATTTAATTGCCAGATGATGTGTAAATATTTAGAAAGTGCCAGATGATGAAGAGAGATTGAGAAACTGGTAAATAAAAGGGACTAAATAGATTAACTAGTTGGGAGAATGGGTGTGCTTGTATTTCTACAGATGGAGAAAGAGCAGATGGGTGCTAACAGCACCTGGAGAAAGACGGAAAAAAGATAAAAGCCTCCAAATGAAAAAGACCTAAGAAACATCTGGTACTGAAAGAGCATGGCTGATAATGAGACTGTTACAGAACTTCAGAACCAGCAGGAACCATTGTTTTTTTTTTTTTTTTTTGATTTAAAAATAAAAATTGTCGCCTTCCAGTCAAGATGGCGGCGTGGAGGCAGAGAGCTGCTTGAGCTCTGCGTTTACTCTCAGAACTTACTTCATGACAAGCCTCAGAGTTAATGCTTGACCAGAAAAGAAACCCACAAATAATCACCAAGAGAAGACATCCTTGAAATTTGCCAGAGAAGGTCTGTATTTGCTCGGGGGAGGGTCAATCAGACTGGGCGCAGACTGAGGGCAGGCAGCCAGAGCGAGACAGGCAGCTCACACAGCTCAGACCAGAGGGGGAGGGGTAAGATCTCTGCCATTTCTGGGAAAAGGCTTTTACCCCAGTGTGGATGTTCCGTCTTGGCAGCAAGCCAGGAGCAGCAGAGAGGGTGTAAACACCGGAGGTGAAGATTAAAACCCCGGAAAGCTAGAGTCTCTCAGAACCCGGCCACCCCCAACCCCCGCCTGGACTGACTCAGCGCATTCTCAGAGCTCAGAGTGCAGACTCGGCAAAGTCATCACTTTCCTGTTAGTGCCTCTCTGCTGCCCTACCCCAAGTCTTAGGAGGAAGCCCATTAACACCATCCAGCCCCAGCCCCCCCAAAACAGACCCATTGTTTCTCTTGTCAATTTGTTTTCTTCGATTCCGCTCTTGAAAAAATGAACAAAAAATTCAAAAGGGCTCTAACCATTGACAGCTTCTGTATGGAGAGAGAGCAGACTTCAAATACTGAGGAGACTGTCCCCAGAGGAATCCCCTAAGGGGGATATGAGCTGCTCCTCAATACAAAAGAATCTCATAGAGGAAATCAAAAAGGCTCTCACAAGAGAGCTAGAAGAGAAATTGGAAAAGGAAAGGGAAGCTTGGAAAGAGAGCTTGGAGAAGTTATCCAGAGTGGATAAAGAAATCAAATCATTGAGAAATAAAATTAGTGAATTAGAAAAGGCAAACAACTCCAAGGAAAACAGGATTAGTGAATTGGAAAAGATAAACAACTCCAAGGAAAACAGGATTAGTGAGCTGGAAAAGGTAAACAACTGCAAGGAAAAGAGGATTAGTGAGCTGGATAAAGAAATCAGCTCTCTAAAAAATAAAATGGATAAAATGGAAAAAAAAATTCCATAGAAGATAAAAACTAACTTAAAAACACAATTGGACAATTACAAAAAGATATTTAAAAAGTGAGTGAACAAAATACATCATTGAAAATTAGACTCCAACAAGTAGAAATGAATGACTCAAGGAGAAACCAAGAGGTAGTCAAGCAAAACCAGAGAAAGGAAACAATTGAAAAGAATGTTAAGTACCTTATTAGAAAGACAACAGACCTGGAAAACAGATCCAGGAGAGACAATTTGAGAATAATCGGACTCCCTGAAAAATGTGAGGGAAAAAACAGGTTGGACACTATTTTCTAGGAAATTATCAAAGAGAACTGCCCAGACGTTTTGGAAACAGAGGGTAAAATAGACATTGAAAAAATTCATCGATCACCTATTAAAAAGGACCCTAAAATCAAAACGCCAAGAAATATAGTGGCCAAGTTCAAGAACCATCAGACAAAGGAAAAAGTATTGGAAGCTGCTAGAAAAAATCAATTCAGATATGGAGGAGCCACAATAAGGATAACCCAGGATCTAATAGCGTCTACATTAAAAGAACGAAGGGCCTGGGATATGATATTCCGAAAGGCTAAGGAACTTGGTATGCAGCCAAGAATAACGTACCCAGCAAGAATGAGCATCGTTTTCCAGGGAAGAAGATGGACATTTAATGAAATAAATGAATTCCATCTATTCTTGATGAAAAAACCAGACCTACATAAAAGGTTTGATCTTCAAATACAGAACTCAAGAGATTTCTAAAAAGGTAAAAACAAATCTTGAGAACTACACTTCTGCAAAAAAAAATATGTAAGAACATATGTACAATTTGTCTTAGAAACTAGAGGTGGAAAGGAAATTATATCATAAAAAAGTGTAAAGTGGTGGTGGACATCTCATGAAGAGGCAAAGGTAACCTATTATATCTGAGAGAAAGAAAAGAGGGAGATGAACATACTGTGTATCAATAGACATATTCGATTTATGGTGAAACTTCTTCCACTTCATTGAAAAGTGAAAGGGAAGGAGTAAGCTAAGGGGAAGGGAATACAGAAATTGTGAGGAAAAGGGGTAAAATAAGGGGAGCTACTTTAAGGTGGGGGAGGGATCATAAAAAGGGAGGGCTGTGAAAAGCAAGTGGTGTTCACAAGTTTAATACTGGGTAGGGGGGTAAGAGGGAAGGAAAGGGGAAAAGCATAAGCAGGGGTTAATAGGATGGCAAGCAATATAGAATTAGTCCTTCTAACCATAAATGTGAATGGGGCAAACTGCCTCATAAAGAGGAAGCTGTTAGCAGACTGGATTAAAAGTCAGAATCCTACTATATGTTGTTTACAGGAAGCACACCTGAAACAGGGTGATACATTCAAAGTAAAAGTAAAAGTTATGCTTCAGGCAAAACCAAAAAAGCAGGAGTAGCCATCCTCATCACAGATCAAGCAAAAACAAAAAATTGATCTAATTAAAAGAGATAAGGAAGGGCATTATATCCTGCTAAAAGGTAGCATCAATAATGAAGCAGTATCAATATTAAACATATATGCACCAAGTGGTGCAGCATCTAAATTCTTAAAAGAGAAATTAAGAGAGCTGCAAGAAGAAATAGACAGCAAAACTATAATAGTGGGAGATCTCAACCTTGTACTCTCAGAATTAGATAAATCAAACCACAAAATAAATAAGAAAGAAGTCAAAGAGGTAAATAGAATACTAGAAAAGTTTGATATGATAGATCTTTGGTGAAAGCTAAATGGAGACAGAAAGGAGTATACTTTATTCTCAGCAGTTCATGGAACCTTTACAAAAATTGATCATGTACTAGGGCATAAAAAGCTCAAAATCTAATGCAGTAAGGCAGAAACAGTAAATGCATCCTTTTCAGACCACAATGCAATCAAAATTACATTTAATAAAAAGCCAGGTGAAAAGAGACCAAAAAATAATTGGAAACTGAATAATCTTATACTAAAGAATGATTGGGTAAAACAGCAAATCATAGACATAATTAATAACTTCAACCAAGAAAAGACAATAATGAGACATCATACCAAAATGTGTGGGATACAGCCAAAGCAGTAATAAGGGGAAGTTTTATATCTCTACAGGCCTACTTGCATAAAATAGAGAAAGAAAGGGCCAACGAATTGGGCTTACAACTAAAATTGCTAGAAAGGGAACAAATTAAAAACCCCCAGACAAACACAAAACTTGAAATTCAAAAAATAAAAGGTGAGATTAATAAAATTGAAAGTAAAAAAACTATTGAATTAATTAATAAAACTAAGAGTTAGTTCTATGAAAAAACCAACAAAATAGACAAACACTTAGTAAACCTGATTAAAAAAAGGAAAGATAAAAAGCAAGTTGTTAGTCTTGAAAATGAAAAGGGTGAACTCACCAATAATGAAGAGGAAATTAGAACAATAGTTAGGAGCTACTTTGCTCAACTTTATGCCAATCAATTCGATAACTTAAATGAAATGGAAGAATACCTTCAAAAATATACCTTGCCCAGATGAACAGAGGAAGAAGTAAGTAGTCTAAATAGTCCCATCTCAGAAAAAGAAATAGACCAAGCTATTAACCAACTTCCTAAGAAAAAGTCCCCAGGACCAGATGGATTTACAGGTGAATTCTACCAAACATTTAAAGAATAACTAACTCCGATGCTATGTAAACTATTTGAAAAAAATAGGGATTGAAGGAGTCCTACCAAATTCCTTCTATGACACAGACATGGTACTGATACCTAAACCAGTCATATCAACTTGTCCCTTATAGCTTATATCCATTGTTTTTGATTCTGCCTTCTCAGGCCAAACAGAACAAGTCGAATCCATTTTCCTTTTAACAGCATTTGAAATATTGAGCAGTTATCTTGATACACATGTCAACAGCCTGGTCTTTTCTGGGTCAAATATTGGCAGTTCCTTCAGGCTTCTCCATCCTGAGGGCTTTCTTCTGGAAATTCTCAAGCTTCTCAGTAACCTCCTCCATGGTGGCACTAAGAACTGAATATCTGTGTAGACACAGTCTGATCAAGTCCCAGGACAGAAAAATCTCCTTATTCTGAGAAGCTATTCCAATTTTAATACAGAAGTGTAATATTCTCTCTAAAAGGTAATGTTCTCTGTTGAGGTTTTCTTGGGGTCTCTGGGAGCAGCCTTCCTTCAGTTCAGTAATCACCACACGAGTAGCCAGGAGTTAAAGTCCAAATCCTCTGTTATCTCTTTCAAAGTCTTGTCTCCTTTCCTGTGGCCCAGTTAGCTTTGTTATAATCTAGATCCTTTATGCTCTCCCTCCTGGTGCTGGGCATCTTTCTGGATAGCCTTCTGCAGCCTTGGTTTCAGTGGAGAAGTGAAGGACGAGAGCCTGCCACCAAAGTGGTGTGAGATGGGATGAATCTGTCTGAGCCCAAGGGCTTGTGCTCCAACCTCCAACCCCCAGCCACCACAAAGATTTGGAAGATGGAATGAATCTGTCTCAGCCTCCAAGAGCTTCTAGTGCGTTTCTCCTATCTAGCCCTGAGAGCTTCTCCTTATATGCCCCACACTGAGTATACTCCAATCATTATATCACTAGGAAACCATTATTTGTTGTAGGATTAAATCAGTGCTAAACTAGATTTAACCATTGTCTCCTCAATTCCTCTTAGTACCTTGTTTCAGTTCAGAGTTCAGTTTAGATTTTTTGATGATCACCTTATAGTGCTGACTCATTGAATATAGTTCACTCGATCTCCAATATCTTTTGTTCAGATAAAATGTTTTCTAAAACAAACCCAAACATCATGTAATTTTTTAAAAAATGATTTAAGGATGACTTTTGTCAAAAGGTTTCTCAGCATTACCTATATTGAACCCTGACTTTAATTCCCAAAACATCATATCCAAATAGACATAATATTCCATGTTGGATCCCACCACTCCTTTGCTCGAAGAAAGGAGCTTTATTTCAATATCTCTTCCCTAGGATTTTTACTGGCTCTCCCATTCTCCAGGACCAGTATCTTTTTAGTGATCTTTTCATTCAAGGCAACCATTAAAGTTGACTAAAGAGAATTCCCAGATGAGTGGGAGCTTGGCTACTTGGTGATTGTCCTTCCCTCTTGAAGAGCAACAAAATGACATTACTATGTTAGAGTGGAGTTCCAAGGTGTGGGACTGTGGCTGATCAGACCAATATGAGCTCAGATCTCTCTACCATAGGTCAGACACAAATAGCCCCTTTATACATTTGGAATGGCCACTCAAATTTTGGACAACTTCAGTTGCTTTTAGGTTAATTCAATTCTGCTTTTTTCATAAAGCACTTTCTCTGATGAGGGCACACCATGCTGGGTGGTCCGAGACAGGCTCTTTCATGTCATATAATCAGTTCTACTAACTTGAGAACGTCCTTGTATTGCTTTTTCTGACCACATTGTGAGCTCTTGTCCTATGTGATTTCTCCATAAGATAACTTTTTTGGTAAGTGGACATTTGGCAGTTGAACAATGTGGACAGCCCAATGGGGATACACAATGTGCAGCAGAGTTGGAATGATGGGAAGGTTAATTCAAGAAAGGACCCCAGCTTCTGGTTATCTTCTTCTGTTTCCTGGCATGGAACTGAAAGTCTATCCATGTTTCAAAGGCCTACAACAACAAGGTCAGCACAACCTTAGGTTCAGTGTGTGGTCAGTCTAATACCTCTCCTCTCCCATACTTCCCTTCAGCGTCACCCAAACATTGAGCTAGCTTTGGCAATGTGTGTGTCAAACTCATTATTAATGTGGACATCCCTGGAAAGGAGACTGCCAAACTAAGAGAAATTGTCCACAGCATTCACAACTCACCATTCACTGGAACTGATGGAATCCACTTATGGTGCTTGGTGATGGAGAACCTGTTTTCTTGGTTTTCTTAATTGTCAGGCCAAAATCAGTACAATCGATCCGTACTTTGTTGCATCTCAGCTCCAAAACTGCATTTCGCCCAATCGCCTGCAAACAAAAAGTCCTGTATCAATATGTTAGGATTCTTACAAGGTACTAAGACAGTGCAATTGATAGAGACTATAATGATCTAATTTAGCATGGTTCAGTATGATTGATCTGATCCTACAAGGAGATGTTATGGGCCAGAACTAGAGACAAGGTGCTAAGTGGAATTGAGGAGATTGTGGTTAAATCTAGTTGAACATTGATTTAATCCTACAACAAATAATGGTTTCCTAGTGATATAATGATGGGTTTGTACTCAGTGTGGGGCATATAAGCCAGAAGCTTTCAGCTCCAGAAGGACAAGCCCACTCTTGGAGGCAGAGACAGAGTCATTCCATTTTCCACATTTGTGTTGGCTGGAAGCTGAGGTACAAACCTTTGGATGCGGAGACAGTTGGTGGGAGCTAGAGGCAGAAGATGGCAGAGGCAAAGGACTAGAGGCAAGATCCAGAAGGCCTCCAGAAAACCAGCCAAGCCCCAAGTGAAGGAGATAAGATTTTGATGGAAACCAAGGATTTGGACTTTAATCCCTGGCTGAACTTGGGGGGATTATACTACACTGAAACTAAGGCTTCTCCCAGAAGCCCCCCAGGAAACCTGCTCCCAGAGAAAATTGTATTTTAGAGAAGAATATGACACCAATACTCCCTCCACTTTAGTTTTGGCTGGTAGCATTTTCAAGGTGAAGAATTTACCATCAGTGTGGAAGCTGATTTTGATGTTTGTCATCATACAGGCTATTTGACAATATGGCTAAAATCTGGCTAAAAGACATGGGAGCATGGACATGGTCTTTCGCTCGATTGGTGACTGGGAAAGCTTGGGAGCTGTGTCCATTACCCAGAACCCGGGCAAGCATGCCATCATGAAATCTAAGTAGTATACTAATGATCTCTTGGCAAGCAAATATTCTTTTTAATTGGTAAAATGTTTTCTTTAATTTTATTCATTAAATTATTTTTTGAATTTATAAAAAAAATTTTTATTAATAGATTTGATTTACCAGAAATATGCATGGCTAATTTTACAACATTGACAATTGCCAAACCTTTTGTTCTAATTTTTCCTCTCCTTCCATCCCCCCAGATGGCAGGTTGACCAATCAATGTCCAACATGTTAAAGTACAAATTAAATACAATATATGTATACATGTCCAAACAGTTGTTTTGCTGTACAAAAAGAATCAGACTTTGAAATAGTGTATATTTGGCTTGTGAAGGAAATCCAAAATGCAGGCAGACAAAAATAGAGGGATTGGAAATTCTTTGTACTAGTTCATAGTCATCTCCCAGAGTTCTTTCGCTGGGTATGGCTGGTTCAGTTCATTACTAATCTACTGCAACTGATTTGGTTCATCTTATTGTTGAAAATGGCCACATCCATCAGAATTGATCATCATCCAGTATTGTTGTTGAAGTACACAATGATCTCCTGGTCCTACTCATTTCACTCAGCATCAGTTGATGGAAGTGTCTCCAGACCTTTCTGAAATCATGCTGCTGGTCATTTCTTACAGAACAATAATATTCCATAACCTTCATACACCATAATTTACCCAACTATTCTCCAATCAATGGGCATCCATTCATCTTGCAGTTTCTAGCCACTATAAAAGGGCTGCCACAAACATTTTGGCACCCACAGGTCCCTTTCCCCTCTTCAGTATTCCTTAGGGATATCAGCCAAGGAGTAGCACTGCTGGATCAAAGGGTATGCACAGTTTGATGACTTTGGGGGCACAATTCCAGATTGCTCTCCATTATGGCTGGATTCTTTCACAACTGCACCAACAATGCATCGGTGTCCCAGTTTTCCCACATCCACTCCAACATTCATCATTATATTTTCCTGTCATTTTAGCTAATCTGGCAGGGGTGTAGTGGTATCTCAGAGTTGTGTTAATTTGCATTTCTCTGATCAGTAGTGATTTGGAACACTCTTTCATATGAGTGGATATATTTTCAATTTCATCATCTGAGAATTGTCTGTTCATATCCTTTGACCATTTCTCAATTGGAGAATGGATTGATTTCTTATAAATTTCTGTTCTTCTTTTTAATCAGATTAGCTAAGTGTTCCCCAAGGTCACTAGTGTTTTTAAAAAAATGTTATTCTTGAGGGCGGCGGAGCCAAGATGGCAGAGATGATACACGCAATTCTGTGAGCTCCCTTCTTCCCTCATTACCAATTAGTTAAATCAGCTTAAAAAATAGCACTTGACTGATAGAAACCACAAGGCCTGGAAGCTCGACTTACCAGCTGAAGAGAATCTGGAGTTCCAACAGAAAAGATCGGTTCCCAGGGGAGGAAGAAGAAAGGCCAGCACAGACGGTTGGGTGCTGGCGATAGCGCTGGGGAGAGCTCTGGGATCAGAGAAGCCACTGAGATAGAAGAATCTGGCACAGGCTGTTAGCTCTTCTCTGCTTATAAAACAGCAGCTCAGAAGAGAAATCAAGCCACTTTAAAATATAAAGCCAGATACTAGAACCACCCCAATCTGAAAGTGACTCAACAGATCTGGGCTCTGTGGGTGTGGCTGACTTTGGCTGTCGGGTCTTTCACCTGGGGGTAGTTAAGAGATTGAAAAGAGGGCGGACACGGCCCAAGGTAACACACAGTGCCTGGCTTGGCTGGAGGCTGTGGAGCTCAGCCCCGGAAGTCCCAGGGAAACGGAACTGTGGAGCTCAGCCCCGGAAGTCCCAGGGAAATGGAACCTTTGAACTAGGGACTGGGGTTTCAGGGCAGACACTTCCAGTTTGAGCGCAGGGGCTTTTCACAAAGTCACCTGCTGCTGACATCCACGCCCCACAGGACGCATAGGCCAGGCTTTGTGTCGCCTTTACTGTTCAGTCTTAAACCTCAGGGAAGTCACTAGGACACACAGTGCCCTCACAGCACTACCGTGCTAATCACCTCTGAGGCACTTCCAGGGAGGGGGTGGGGAATGCTCTCCCAGAGTTCTCTCTTAGCTCAGGCACAGGGGCTGCTGCATCCATCCAGTCTGGGAGGAATCTGGTAAAGAAATAAATAAATAATTTCCTACCCCAGGGACAGACCCCAAAAGATTTTTTAATCATGAGTAAGAAGCCAAAAAGAACCATTGACTCATTCTACACAGAGAAAGAGAGGGTATCCAACCCCGAGGAAGTTAACAGCAGAGAGTCAGCAGACAACAGCCTAGAGGGGAACGATTCCTGCCCCCCATCACATAACTCTCTCCTAGAAGAGACTATTAAAAAATTAAGAGAATTTGAAGAAAAATGGGGAAAGGAAAGAGAAGCTATGAAATTGGAGTTGGAAAAAATAAAGAATTCACAACAGATGCAGGGAAACAAAATCTGTGAATTAGAAAATTTAAAAAATCACAGGAAAGTAGGATTTCTGAATGGGAAAAGATAAAAAAGTCTCAAGAAAATAGGATTTCTGAATTGGAAAAAGAAAATAATTCTCTAAAAAAATTAGGGAAATGGAAAAAATTCAATAGAGCAAAATAATTCATTTAAAAACGAAATTGGGCTTTTACAAAAAGAACTAAAAACTGAGAAAGAAGAAAATAACTCCTTATAATTCAGGATGGAACAAATAGAAATGAATGATTCATTGAAAATCCAAGAATCAGTCAAAGAAAACAAAAAAAAAATGAAAAGCTGGAGAATAACGTCAAATACTTACCGGGGAAATCTATAGACCTGGAAAATAGATCTAGGAGAGATAATCTGCGGATCATTGGAATTGCCGAAAACTATAACCAAAAAAATAACCTAGATTCTATTTTACAGGAAATCATCAAAGAGAACTGTCCAGAGATAAGAGAAATAGAAGGGAAAATAGACGTCTAAAGAATTCATCGAATTCCTTCTGAAATAGATCCTAAAAAAAAGAACACCACGGAATATTGTGGCTAAGCTGCAGAATTACCACACAAAGAAAATCTTGCAAGAAGCTAGAAAAAAACAATTTGAATACCAAGGTGCCACAATAAGGGTCACACAAGATCTGGCTGCCTCCACTTTAAAAGATAGAAGGGCCTGGAACCTGATATTCTGAAAGGCAAAGATCAAGGATTGCAACCAAGAATAAACTACCCAGCTCAGTTTATCATCTTTTTCCATGGAAGAAGATGGTCATTCAATGAAATAGAGGAATTCCATATGTTTCTAAGAAAAAAACCAGACTTAAACAAAAAATTTGATCTACATCCACAAGACTGAAGAGAAATAGAAAAAGGTACACAGACCCCTTGAGAACTCTATCTCTGTTGTGGGTATATAGAAAGTACGCATGGATAATTTGATTTTACTGATATAAAAAAAAGGGGGGGGGGTGTAGTAAAGGGAAGGGGTAGTATCAGAAAAAGGGGAGGGAGTGATAAAAAGAGGGAAACTACATCCCAGGAAGAGGCATAGAAAAAACACCATATCTGAGGGAATTTAGAGAGGGGGAGAAACATTGTATGAATCTTACTCTCATCAGAACAGGCTCAAAGAATAAAGAATTGACATATTTGTTTTTCAGAGAATTCTCTCTCACCTCATTAAAAGGGGGGAGAGGAAAAGGGAAAAGGAAAAGGAGAATAAGGGAAGGGACTTGGATGGAGGGGGGAGGGATACTAAAAAAAGGGAGGGCTGTGTGTCAATATTGGGGAAGGGGTTCACGGGGGTCAAGGGAAAACGCATAATCTTGTTAGGATTACTAAGTGAGAACTGAGGTTGTCTGGATAGTGACAAGGTGAGAACTCAGGTTGACTTGATAGAGGGGGCAAGCTCATTGGCTGGGGTGGTTCTTCCCAGAAGCCCTTGCATTATCCCACGCCCATTCTCTGGGAGGATAAAAAGAGACAGCACTGGGCGCAGAGGGCAGATCGGCCTGGAGAAGGATAAGAGCTGGAGGAGATTCAGAGCCAGGATTCAAGAAGAAGACTCTCTGCATTACATCAGGCTTGACGGGGCTCTCTGCAGGAAGGGAAGTCACTTCTTTGGACAAGAGTTAACAGCAACTGCCTGGAGACAACGGTTCGTTACAGGAAGAAGAATCTGTCTGAGAGATTTGAGTAGACACAGCAGATCTCTTCCCAGAGAGTAATCCGGCAGCTTCTAGAGACGACAGCTCACTACATTTGGCGCCCAACGTGGGGCAAGGACTTTTGCTTATTCTGACAAGAGGAGCTAGACCAGACCTTCGCAATTTGGCGCCTGAACAGGGACCGACACGGTCCTGATTTCAGTGGAAAAGGCTCCCATCCAGATCTCAGTCTCTCTGACCCAGAACCGTGAGTAACGAGGAAACTTTGTTAAAGATTAAGTGAGTGTGCTAATAGATAAATAAGGAACTTGTTAAGGACTAAACCAGGAATCTCTTATAGCTGAAATGGGGCAAACACCTTCTGTTCAAGGAAAATGTTTAGAGAGCATCATCAAGGTTATGAAAAGCCAAGGATTGATTATAATTTTAGAGGAGATTACTGAACTTTTAAGAACTGTGAAGGTTATATGTCCTTCTTTTTCTCTGGAAGAAGAATTGGATCCAGATGAATGGGAATTAGTAGGAAAGCAATTAGGTGAACACTACAATTCCAGGCCAAACTCAATTTCCAAAGATACAATTCATATATACAATGTAATCCAATTGGCTTTAAACAATGTTATTCTAAAGGAAGAGATGAAGGAGCAAAATGGGGAAGTGTCAACTAAACTAGGTGAAAAGGATGAATCAGATAACAATGAAGTTAAGTACAATTCTGAGCAACAGCAACAGGAGCACCTCCCATCTCCTCCCTCAATTAACCCTTCAGGGGTGGAGCAAGAAGGAGGAGAGGAAGAGGCAGAAACACAAACAGAATTGTCTGTGAAGCAGTCTAAGCCTATGACAAGATTAGAAAAAGCATTGGTTAAAGCTAAGAGAGAAGGACAGGATATAAGTGATTTTATACATGCATATCCTGTGATTGAAAATATTGATTCTGTAGGTCATAAAATGAGAAGATATGCACCTTTAGATTTGAATAAAATTAAGGATTTGAAAAAAGGTTGTACCCTTTATGGGACTACATCAGCTTATGTCAAAATGTTACTAGATGGTTTGTCTTATGAAGTCCTAACCCCGAATGATTGGAAATCCATAGCAAGGATATGCCTGGAACCTGGAGAAAATTTATTATGGCTTGCGGAATTTCATGAATTATGTAAAATTCAAGTCAGATGCAATTTGGAAATAGGAGTTAACACACAATTCACTTTTGAGCACTTGGCTGGTGAAGGTCGGTATGGAGAGAATTCAGAACAGACTGATTATACCATGACAATATATGAACAAATTGCTAAGGCTGCAATAAAAGCTTGGGGTGTCCTCCCTGGACAGAAAGATCGCGGAGAGGCTTTCACTAAAATACAGCAAGGTCCCAATGAACCTTTTGCAGATTTTGTGGGACGTTTGCAAACTGCTGTCAAAAGAAGTATTGGAGAAAATGCAGCTACAGAAATAATGACCAGACATCTGGCTAAGGAAAATGCCAATGAGATTTGCAAAAGAATTATATGGGGATTAGACAAAGATGCTCCTTTAGAGGAGATCATAAGACGCTGTGCTACAGTGGAAACAAATGCTTTTTACACCCGGACAATGATGAATGTGGAAAGACAGGGTCCCTCCTGGCAAGGGACTTCTAGAGAAACTCGGAGATGTTTTCAATGTGGAAAAATTGGACATCTAAGAGCTCAGTGTAGGTATGGAGATACAGTGAGAAGACAGGGTGAAAGAAGACCTAAAACCCCATGTCCAAAATGCAACAGAGGATTCCATTGGGCATCAGAGTGTAGAATAATTCAGGGAAATGGGATGAGGGGCCCAGGTCCTGGGCCCCAGGCAAAAAAGACTTGGGGCATGATGGCAGCTGATGTTACACCCAAAGAGCCTTTAGAAGGCCAGGACTCTGATTTAATCAATCAGCTGAAAAACAATCACATGGAAGAAAGGGATTACCCAATCAATCAGCCAAAAGACAATCAGATTGCAAAAATGGATTACACTTGGGGAGAATACAGGCCTTTTAAACCAACAGGGCTGTGCCCAGTGCAAACAACTCCAATGTAATTGTCAGATGATGAGAAGAGATTTAGAAAGTGGTAAATAGAAGGAAATTAGATAGATTAACTGCCTGGGAGAGAGGGTTTGCTTGTATTTCTTCAGCAGGAGAAGGAATCAGATGGGTGCCAACGAGTCATATTCGCCTTGTCCATCAGAGAGAGACAGAAAAAGAGAAAGACCTCAAAATAAAGGAGAAGATCTAAGAAACATTTGACACTGAAAGAGCATGGATAATAAGAAGACTGTTAAAGAACTTTAAAACCAGCAGGAATCATTGGACTTCCTCACACAAGATGAGACTAATGGACAATGGACTTATGGACATTTATAAATTTTCAATTTATGATTATGTTACATACTTCTAGCATGTGTTATGTTACTATGTTACTATATGCTTATGTAATTTATGTAATTATCTGTAATACTTCCCATATTGATGGATTTATGTTTCAAGGTCATTTATGTAATTATCTGTAATACTTCCCATATTGATGGATTTATGTTTCAAGGTCATGACTGTCCTATGTTCTAAATCAAAAGAAAGGGGGAGATGTTAGGATTACTAAGTGAGAACTGAGGTTGTCTGGATAGTGACAAGGTGAGAACTCAGGTTGACTTGATAGAGGGGGCAAGCTCATTGGCTGGGGTGGTTCTTCCCAGAAGCCCTTGCATTATCCCACGCCCATTCTCTGGGAGGATAAAAAGAGACAGCACTGGGCGCAGAGGGCAGATCGGCCTGGAGAAGGATAAGAGCTGGAGGAGATTCAGAGCCAGGATTCAAGAAGAAGACTCTCTGCATTACATCAGGCTTGACGGGGCTCTCTGCAGGAAGGGAAGTCACTTCTTTGGACAAGAGTTAACAGCAACTGCCTGGAGACAACGGTTCGTTACAGGAAGAAGAATCTGTCTGAGAGATTTGAGTAGACACAGCAGATCTCTTCCCAGAGAGTAATCCGGCAGCTTCTAGAGACGACAGCTCACTACATAATCTGGGGATAATATGATGGCAGGAAATACAGAATTAGTAATTTTAACTGTAAATGTGAATGGGATGAATGCTCCCATGAAATAGAGACAGACAGCAGACTGGATCAAAAATCAGAACACTACAATATGTTGTTTACAGGAAGCACACTTAAAGCAGGGAGATACACGCAGAGTAAAGGTAAAAGGTTGGAGCACAATCTATGATGCTTCAGGCAAAGGCAAAAAAGCAGGGGTAGCTATCCTTATCTCAGATCAAGCAAAAGCAGAAGTTGATCTAGTTAAAAGAGATAAGGAAGGAAACCATATCCTGCTGAAAGGTAGCATAAATAATGAAGCCATATCAATACTAAACATATATGCACCATGTGGTAGAGCATCTAACTTTCTAAAGGAAAAGTTATTCCTCCTGGTCTTTGGGGACCTTCAAATCTCAAAGGGCAGTCACTTTCTAGCTGACCTTGTGGTCCTTCAATCCTCATGGGCCCCCCTCCCCCTCTCTGTCCTGGTGAGCATTGAAACTGAAGAGAAGCGGGTGTTGGAGGTCCATCAATTCTCGGGTTTGGCTTATTAGGTCCTTCAAAAATCCTTTTAGATGGGCCATCTGCCCTTGCTACAGATGGCCTAGAAGCTCCATCAAATAATCATCTATCTTCAAGTAATGCTGTGAGTCTCTGCTTTCTTGTACTCTTGTATGCTTGAATATCTTGATGCTGGGCTGCCTGCAAATGTTTTCTCTGAGTCTTCATATCTAGGTCTCTTAAGTGCAAAACGCTCACTGAATGGAGACCTTTGCTCTTCTGAGGGTCCAGGGTTCAAGTCCCCGTTCAGGTGCCAAAAGAGAAAGGTCCGGGCTAGCTCAGTCTGAAGGCCTCAGAATCAGCCTTTGTCAGGATGAGCCAAAGTCTTTGCCCCACGTTGGGCGCCAATTGTAATGTTCTGAGAGGCTCTCAGTTGAATCCTTTTCTCTGATAGCAGGTTTCTTGGGAGGGTTCTGGAGCCTCTAGCCAGAGTGAAGGTAGAATCTGGAATTCTCTTCTCCCTGAATCCTGGCTTTGAATCTCCTCCAGCTTCCCTGAAGTTCTCCCAGTCTGGACTGACTCTTCAGACTCAATGTTGCCTTCTTTTATGCTAGCAGAGAATGGGCTTGGGAGAACTCCCAGGCGCTTGTGGGAACTCCTTCAGCCAATGAACTTGCTCCCTTTAAAGGTGTAAACTCTTTTTAAAAGTGTACACTCCTTCAAAGGTGTAAACTCCTTTTCAGAAGTCTAAAGGTGGAAACTCCTAAAGGGGTGAACTCTGAGCTAGAGAATTGTTTAGACAACCTGAGTGAACACCTTGTAATCCTAATATCACCCCATCCAATATTTTCCTCGGACCTGTAAGTTTTCCCCTTGTAACACCTCTTAAATATTCTTAGTATCTTTTTTTCTTGTTGTTTTCTTTTCTTCTTTTTTATTAATTTTTACTCATAACATTTTTGACAGTATATATGCATGAGTAATTTTTTAATAACATTATCCCTTGTATTCATTTTTCCAAATTTTCCCCTCCATTGCTGTACTCCCTCCCCTAGATAACATGCAATCCCATACATATTAAATGTGTTACAGTATAA
Organism: Sminthopsis crassicaudata; assembly: GCF_048593235.1. NCBI lineage: Eukaryota > Metazoa > Chordata > Mammalia > Dasyuromorphia > Dasyuridae > Sminthopsis > Sminthopsis crassicaudata. Next base: position 650,302,683 of record NC_133619.1, read on the forward strand.
CCTAGGTACAATATATGTGCGTAAATCCAATTTTCTTGTTGCTCGTTAAGTATTGGATTCTGAATGTATATGTAACCTGGGTAGAAAGACAGTAGTGCTAAGAGTTTCCATTTGATTCCCATTGTTCTTTCTCTGGGTGTAGTTGTTTCTGTCCATCATTGATCAACTAGAAGTGAATTGGATTTTCTTTATGTTGAAGATATCCGCTTCCATCAGAATACATCTTCATACTGTATTGTTGTTGAAGTGTACAGTGATCTTCTAGTTCTGCTCATTTCACTCAGCATCAGTTCTTGTAAGTCTCTCCAAGCCTCTCTGTATTATTCTTGCTGGTCATTTCTTACAGAGCAATAATATTTCATAACCTTCATATATCACAATTTACCCAACCATTCTCCAATTTATGGACATCCATTCATTTTCCAGTTTCTAGCCACTACAAAAAGTGCTGCCACAAACATTTTGGCACATACAGGTCCCTTTCCCTTCTTTAGTATTTCCTTGTGATATAAGCCCAGTATTAGCACTGTTGGATGAAAGGGTATGCACAGTTTGATAATTTTGGGGCATAGTTCCAAATTGCTCCCCAGAATGGCCGGATTCTTTCGCAGCTTTGCCAATTATGTGTTAGTGTCCCAGTTTTCCCACATCCCCTCCAACATTCATCATTATTTGTTCCTGTCATCTTAGCCAATCTGACAGGTGTGTAGTGATATCTCAGAGTTGTCTTAATTTCCATTTCTCTGATCAATAGTGATTTGGAACACTCTTTCATATGAGTGGAAATAGTTTTAATTTCATCATCTGAGAATTGTCTGTTCATATCTTTTGACCATTTATCAATTAGAGAATGCTTTTATTTCTTATGAATTAGGGTCAGTTCTCTATATATTTTGGAAATGAGGACTTTATCAGAACCTTTAACTGTAAAAATATTTTCCAAATTTGTTACTTCCCTTCTGATCTTGTTTGCATTAGTATTGTTTGTAAAAAAGCTTTTTAATTTGATGTAATAAAAATCTTCTATTTTGTGATCAATAATGATCTCTAGTTCTCCTCTGGTCATAAATTCCTTCCTCCTCCAGAGGTCTGAGAGGTAGACAATCCTCTATTCCTCTAATCTATTTATGATCTCATTCTTTATGCCTAAATCATGGACCCATTTTGATCTCATCTTGGTATATGGTGTTAAGTGTGGGTCCATATCTAATTTCTGCCATACTAATTTCCAGTTTTCCCAACAGTTTTTTTTTCAAATAATGAATTCTTATCCCAAATGTTGGTATCTTTGGGTTTGTCAAACACTAGATTGCTATAGTTGTACCCTATTTTGTCCTGTGTACCTAATCTGTTCCACGGATCGACTGGTCTATTTCTTAGCCAATACCAAATGGTTTTGGTTACTGCTGTTATATAATATAACTTTAGATCAGGTACACCTAGACCACCTTCATCTGACTTTTTTTTCATTAATTCCCTTGAAATTCTCCACCTTTTATTCTTCCATATGAATTTTGTTGTTACTTTTTCTAGGTTATTAAAATAGTTTCTTGGGAGTCTGATTGGTATAGCACTAAATAAAGAGATTAGTTTGGGGATTATTGTCATCTTTATTATATTCGCTCAGCCTATCCAAGAGCACTGAATGTCTTTCCAATTATTTAAATCTGACTTTATTTTTGTGGCATGTGTTTTGTAATTTTGCTCATATAATTCCTGACTTTCCTTTGGTAGATAGATTCCCAGATATTTTATACTCTCGAGATTTTTTTGAATGGAATTTCTCTTTGTATTTCTTGCTGTTGCATTTTGTTGGTGATGTATAAAAATGCTGAGGATTTATGTGGATTTAGTTTGTATCCAGAAACTTTGCTAAAGTTGTGAATTATTTCTAATAACTTTTTATTAGAATCTCTGGTGTACTATCATGTCAACTGCAAAGAGTGAAGGCAAATTTTTTAAAAAAGAAAGTTTTTGTTTCAAGGAATTTACAAGGAGAAGACAGCACACAACAGTAAGCTGAAAAGTTGCTCAGGAAGGGTGTGAGAAGGCAGCTGGTGCTGGGGCAGGCTGCACCTGGAGTCAAAATCAAGCAGAGCAATTGATAGGAAATTAAAAGAAAAAACTCCACCATGCACTGTCATTCTCCTCCAGATAAGTTCACATTCCCTGCTAGCATAGCCAGTGGAGCAGCCATTCCTTCTCGGTTGCCTTTGATCCATTGCTTCACTGGTTCTCGCAAGTTGCTAGCAGACCCCACTTGTCTGTCCACAAACTCAAGCATGAATGGACCACCATCACTAGGACTTGAATGGTTCCACTCTTCCCACTTCCAAGCGTGTAATTGAAGTCTGATTCGTGTTGGAGCTGGTGTTCTTTCTGTTAAGGCAACAAAGAGAAACAAGAGGGACCAAAGCACCAAGGTTAAGTACTCACGGCTCCATTTTAACCTGCTGGTGCTTGATCTTTCTATGCACCTAGAGGCTCCTATCAGTCCTTCCATCCTAACTCAAATGCAGGCAGTTAAGAAAGAGAGGAAGTTAAGAAGAGAGGAAATAACACAAGTTACCCCTAGATTCCCAAGAGGGGGAAAGATAGAAGATTTATACTAGTGAGCCCTCTCACAAATACAAGTAAGGATTGGGCAAAGGATCCCCCAGAGTATATAGCTAACATGGCCAGGGGGTACCACAGGATTCCTAGGAATCTTTTGTGAGAAAAATGGTTATTAATAGCCAATGACTTGGGGAGATCCCAAGCTTTCCTCTTTTTTAAAGTCCTGATTTTAAAATTTTAATCTCCTGAAGGACATTGAAGATCATGAAATTAGATTAAGATGTGGAAGCCATTGTATTCTACTCTGGCTTTAAGTTCAGGTTCAGTCCCTCATTGCAATATTCATCCTTTCATTAATTGTTAACCAGTCAGAGCTGATTGCTACCCTTGGGAACACCTCTCTTCTAATGAGCATATAAGCCTTGAATCTGTCACTATGATTGGAGAGAGAGGGAGAGGGAGAAGGGGAGGGAAAGGGGGAGGGGAAAGGAGAAGGGGAGGAGGAGGGAGAGAGGGAGGGAGAAAGGAATGGGGAGGGGGAAGGGGAGGAGAAGAGAGAGAGGGAAAGAGGGAGAGAGGGAGAGAGGGAGAGCCAAAGCCAAAGCCAAAGCCAAAAGACCAGCCATTCGTTAACAAACATGCTGGAATTATTAACAAAATGATTCAATTACCCAGAAATTTGGTTTGTGAAACCTTTTTAAGCGGTGTAACACATTTGCTTTGAGGAAAACCCTGAGCATTTCTGGAGTGAAGTTGATTAAGTGACTGAAATTCCAGAGCAGCACAAGACGTGGATTCTGAGAAGTCATTTCACATCTGAGTGGGAGCAAAAAAATGGCCTTCAAAGCAGCCCAGAAAATGATGCAGGGAAGAATGTGTCCTGCAGTGTACAAGGAGATATTTCCCCCTTAAGATTTCCAGCCTGCTCCCCCATTTGAAGAAAACAAGAGCCTGAAGAACCTAAGCTGTTTGATGGAAAAGCTTCCAAGTATCAGTGCTTTCCCCTAAATTAAAGGTTCACAGTGTTTCAAAATGAAGAGCTGGGTTCTCTAACTTTGGGGGACATTCCCCCTATTCCTCAAGGTTTCTAAATCTCCAGTTTATCCTGGGTGATTATAGATTTTTCCTCCCCTCACTCTATATAGATTCTTTCCCTATTGAGTCTGCTCCCCAGAGGTTTAGAGCAACCTGGGGAGAACACCCTTTCCCAAAATCATTTTGGGACTCTACAAGTGATTCTGGCTTTCATACTTCCACAGCTCTATGACTTCCTTTTCCCCCGAGGCAATTGGGGTTAAGTCACACAACTAGAAAGTGTTAAGTGTTTAAGCAGATTTGAGCTCAGGTCCTCCTGCCTTCAGGGCTGGTGCTCTATCCACTGCACAATCTAGCTGCCCTTATGACTTCCTTAATGTTGCTATTCTCTTCCTTGAAGCAAATCATTATCCACCAAAACCTTTTCATTCTCTTCCACATAAACTTTTTAAATTTTTCACATTAAAATTCCTTTTTCTTATCCAGTCCCACTCTCTCTTGTATCAGACTTGTCTATGTACAAGTCTCCCTCCCCTCCAGGGAATCATCAGTTCATTTGCAAGGCGCTGTCATTAAAAACAAAATAAAACAAAAACACCTCCTTTGGCTCTTTGCCCAGCAAAGTGACTTCCACATTATAGACCTGCAGGGAGTAGGTCTGTTTAGAAGGAGTTCCAGAGGCCTGCAGCTATTGTATTTTCCCCATCCCTAAAGGATATTTCTGTCCCTTAAAAAGACATAATCTGTCCCTCTAAAGTCTTTAGAAACAAATTGAATGGTCATGAGGTAGATAGAAGAACTGTCCTTAGGGCAAAGTTGGGGGAGTTGAGGGAGATTAGGTCATAGGTAAAGATATGATTTAGTCAGAGTCAGTAGCAAATGGAGTATTTGAATCTAGGTCTTTCTGGATCTAAGTCTAGTACTTTATCCATACTCCATGCTGCTCCTTAAAGGGGATGGCTGGAGCTAGAAGCTGGTCAGTCATGCTTTGGCTTTGGCTAATGAGCTTTGGGGGGACATTTCTCCTCAAATGATACAGGAGATGTAGACCACTTCCCAAGCTTTAAAGCAATATATATCATTGTTATCATTCTCCTCATGTTACATTCAAAGGAATTCAAATAGAAAGAACCCTGCGGCCAGAGATAATTTTATCATTGCCCTTTTGGGCTTGATGTTAGCTGGACTGTTGCTTGGGTGAATCAGTCTTGTAACTGGTTGACAATTTGGGGTGTACTCTCATCAGATTCACTGAAACAACTTGAGAACCCCTAGCCCAGGACCAACCACAACCATGGGGGTGAAATACACTCACCCTTTCCCTACATGTTTCAGATTTTCGGGGGCTAGTTATCGATATTTGTACTTTGCGTGTGCTTTGGAGCTCTGTCTGTGAATGTGGGAGACTTCTGGATGTGACATCCATTCAAAGTTACTCTTAAAGGTCTGTGGGTTGGTCTTATGTCTAGGCCATTGGGAATAATGATTTTATATGCGATGAGGTTCTAGTTTTAGCTCATTTTATTTATTGGCTCCTTTAGGATATTGGCAGATTTATATTTGTTGTATAATGATTCATAACCTCTGGAGCTTCAGACATTCATTCTGACTATTTGATTTCATTGTCCTAAAGACTGAGTAGGTGTTGAAATTTTAGAATGTCCTCTGATGTGTTACACAATTCAAAACAATTCATTGTATAATCTTCACTGATGATAAGTTTAGGGTCTTGAAATAATTTATACTGTCCATTATTTGGTCATGAATTGCTATCATAAATCCTATTTTTATAAATTAATTCACATGACTTGGAAAAGTTTTAAGCACCCATTTGTTTCCATATTTATTGATTGAATTTATGTGATGTCATCCATGTAGGATTTTTTGATTCCACTCTAAGATCTTAGCCATTTCATAGGTTATATCAGGAAATCAATATATAACCCATAATGATTATAATCAATAAATCCTGTTAAACGTCCCTATTTTTAGCTTGTACTCTTGTGCTATGAAGGGATATGTCTCTAGTCCAGTATGATTTCTGACATTTTAATCTGCTTGTCATGTCTTCTGAAAGTAGTAATCTTCCGCTTTTTTAATGCAGAGTATTTAATCTTTCTCTAGTTCCCTTGGGGCATATGGGGCACATGTTTCATTTATATTGTACAGCTCCTTGGATTCCTTCTAGAACTGTTGCCATCCATTTTTTACTCTTTCTAAAATGCACATTAATACTGAAATTGTGAAGGTGTTCATCACTCAAAGTAGACTTTTCCTCCAACTCTGCCCTCAGAATGGCATCAGTATTTCATCTTGACATAAGACGGCCCTAGCTTTCTTCTGGATAGCTTTATGGCCAATGTGTCTTGCCTAGAGAAGACCAAGGGATGTAGAAATATCACTTTGACTGGATGATTCCATATGAACCCTGGATTAAAGTTCAAATCTTTCCTTCTCTATAGTTTCTTGACAAAATTAATAATTTCATGCTTACTGATTCAATATTACAGTCTGATATCATTGGAGATTCTCTGAACTGAAGTTTTTATTGTCTTTGTGCCCTTTGGTAGAGCGATTTAACTTCTTGTTAATTGTCTAGGTTTAAGAAGGTGTAAATAATGAAGATTAAATCTAAACATGTATGTGCATACTTTTAAAATTTAATCCCAGAGAGCCCAGTTGTTAAACACTGATCAGTGGCCCTACACTGCTCTGTAAACACTGCTTGAGCTCAGCAGGAGCTCAGGCCTCAGGGAGTGAAGGCTAGACCACATTAGTGGCCTGATGGGATTAGAAGCTCATGATGGCCATGATGTGACCATAACTGACATTTATATAGAGCTGGAAGATTTGCAAAATGCTAGACATCTATTGTCTTATTTGAGCTTCACACCACACCTGCTTGGAAGCGACATTTAATTGTCTTAAGAAGAGATGATCATGGAGTTAAAGTCAAGAAGAAACATAATGAGTTTAAAACATTCCTAGAAAAATGTCATATTTTATATTGCATTTGACACTTTTGCACTGGTGACATTAAAAAAAATAGTAAACAATTACTCCAGTTTCTCCCTATATGTAGGTCTATTCCAGTACATTCTATTTCTCCTTCCCTACTTTCTTCCTTTCCACCTAAGGAAATGTCATTACTACACAGTCCCAGGACTCCCAGCATCCCCAGCCACCCCTCCCTCAGCCTCAGACTGCTCATCAGGGTTACATAAATATTCTGGTCCTTCTCTGGGCCTGTTTGGGCGAGCTGTCTGGGTCCCCCAGGAGGGAGCTGTTCTGCCCAGAAGGAGTGGCTCTGGCTCCACAGCCTGTCCAGGAAATAAAGAGAGAGGGAGCAGCAGGGCAAGGAAAGGCAAAGGGAATTTTGTGTCTATCTGAGGGTGTGATGTCTGCCATGGCCGAGCGAGTAATTGCTATGTCATTCACCAAGGGCGAATGACTCCCCTCCTGGAAGAGAAGGGGAACTCTCTGTACTCCAGACATTCAGGGGGACAGCGAGGGACTCTTTCCGTGTGAAATGCCCTAAGAGGAAGGATGGGGATGACGGCCCTGTGCTAGGCGGTTGGAGGGCTGAAGAAGATTCCCCTGAGTGATAAGACACATTTGTGGTTTCTTCTGGGCTCTAGCGAGCAAGAGGCAGTTTGCTGGTCAAGAACTCATGGATATTTGTCAGTGGGAGCTCACTTAGAAAGGGCAAGAGGAAGACCCAGAGCCCTGGGGAGCAGTGGAGTGGCTGTTTGTCCATCAGGTAACCTCAATAGAAAGGTCAGTGGTTTTCACTGAGTACATATCCAAGCTATAACAGAGACCCTTTCAAGACAAACATCCGGAGGCTTCCCCCTTTGGGATGTTGTCCTCCATCCATCCTCTACCAAACATGGGTGTTCTTCCAGACTACTTGGAGTTTTCTCTCCTGGTGATTTCCTCAGATCCCACAGATTTAATTATTATATCAACGTAGATAATGAATCAAACTCCCCGTGTACCACTAGTCTCTCTTCTCAGCTCCAGTTCCTCATTGTCTGCTGCCGAATGGACATTTCCAAAGGCATCTCAAACCCAACATATCCATAATGGATCTTACCGCTTTCTCTCCCTCACAAGCGGAGCCATCTTGTGCACACCCACATTATTGTAGAAGACACTATCATCTTTCCCATCTCCCACCTTAGTGCTCTGGCGTTGACATCAATTGCTCTCATTTATCTATTTATCCAATGAGCTGCCATTTAAAAACAATCTCAGACTCTATAACATCTCCTGCATCCAGACTGTTCTCTTGTCTTTCACCCTAGCTTAGCATTTCATCACCTCACCCCTGGACTGTTATAATAGCTTCTTAATTGGCTATTGACCCCTCTTAAGTTGCTCCTGTATATTATCCATGCTCCACTTAGTTTACAAAGTAATTTTCTTTAAGCAGAGATCTGACTATGGCATTCTCCTGCTCAATAAACTTCAAGGGCTACCTACTATCTCCTAGATTTGGAAGCCCATCACAAGCTGACAGCCTTTTCTTTCTCTAGTGTTTTTTTTAATCAACAAAAAATTTTAAGCAACTATTACTATGTATCAGGAACTGGTAAGTGGGAAGGAAGAAAGGAAAGAAAGAAAGGAGGGAGAGGGAGAAAGAGAAAGAGAGACAGAGACAGAGATAGAGGGAGAGAGAGCCAGAAAAAGAAACATACACAGAGAGGGACAGACTCAGAGAGACACACAGAGAGACACAGAAAGAGCAGACAAAGACAGAGAAGGGGATTGGGGGAAAGGAGGGAGAGAAAGAGGAAGGGAGGAAAGGAGGGAGACACAAAGAGAGGGAGATAGATGGATAGGGAGAAAACAGAGAAAAAAAGAAAGGAAGAGTCTGTTCTTAAAGAGCTTCTATTTTAATTGAAAGGCATCGATTTGAAGAAATTATTAACCTATTTATATTAATTTGGTTGATTTTTAGTCTTTCTGTTTTAAATGACCTAATACCCCAATTCATAAAAACTGACCATACTTTCTACTGTTCTAAAGATGAATATTCCCCATTTAAATTGCTTTGCATTGATTATCTTCCCTTTCCCCCACCCCTGATCAACTCCCTCCTCACATCCATTTTTCAGAGGCCCTAGTTTCCTTGAAGGGGGAAGTAGGGTCGATAGAGCCCCAGGCCCAGAGTCAGAATGACTCATGTTCCTGAGTTCAAATCCAGCTGGAGAAGGAAATGGCAAACCACCCCAATATCTCTGTCATAACATCTAAACATATGTCTAAACATATATGCACCAAGTGGTATAGCATCTACCTTTCTAAAGGAAAAGTTAAGAGAATTGCAAGAAGAAATAGACAGTAAAACTATAATAGTGGGAGATCTCAACCTGGCACTCTCAGATTTAGACAAATCAAACTAAAAAACAAAAAAGAAAGAAATTAAAAAAGTAAATAGAACATTAGAAAAACTAGGTATGATAGACCTTTGGAGAAAACTGAATGGCAATAGAAAGGAATATACTTTCTTCTCAGCAGTTCATGGATCCTATACAAAAATAGACCATATATTAGGACATAAAGATCTCAAAATTAAATGTAGGAAGGCAGAAATAATAAATGCCTTCTTCTCAGATCACAATGCAATAAAAGCTACATTCAGTAAAAAGTTAGGGGTAAATAGACCAAAAAGTAATTGGAAACTGAATAATCTCATCTTAAAGAATGACTGGGTGAAAGAGCAAATTATAGAAACAATTAACAATTTCACCCAAGATAATGACAATGATGAGACATCATATCAAAATCTTTGGGATGCAGCTAAAGCAGTAATAAGGGGAAATTTTATATCTTTAGAGGCTTATTTGAAGAAAATAGAGAAAGAGAAGATTAACGAATTGGGCTTGCAACTTAAAAGGCTAGAAAAAGACCAAATTATAAACCCCCAACCAAAAATTAAACTTGAAATACAAAAATTAAAAGGAGAAATCAATAATATTGAAAGTAAAAAAAAAACTATTGAATTAATAAATAAAACCAAGAGTTGGTTTTATGAAAAAGCCAATAAAATAGATAAACATTTGGTAAATTTGATCAAAAAAAAAAGAAAGAGGAAAATCAAATTGATAGTCTTACAAATGAAAAGGTGGATCTTTCCACCAATGAAGAGGAAATTAGAGAAATAAGGAGTTACGTTGCCCAACTTTATGCCAATAAATTTGATAACTTAAGTGAAATGGATGACTTCCTCCAAAAATATAGGCTCCGTAGATTAACAGAGGAGGAGATAAATTGCTTAAATAGTCCCATTTCAGAAAAAGAAATAGAACAAACTATTAATCAACTCCCCAGGAAAAAATCCCCAGGGCCAGATGGATTCACATGTGAATTCTACCAAACATTTAAAGAACAATTAGCCCCAATGCTATATAAACTATTTGAAAAAATAGGGGATGAAGGAGTCCTACCAAACTCCTTTTATGACACAGACATGGTACTGATACCTAAACCAGGTAGATCGAAAACTGAGAAAGAAAATTATAGACCAATCTCCTTAATGAATATTGATGCTAAAATCTTAAATAAGATATTAGCAAAAAGACTTCCGAAAATCATCCCCAGGATAATACACTATGATCAAGTAGGATTTATTCCAAGAATGCAGGGCTGGTTTAATATTAGGAAAACTATTAATATAATTGACCATATTAATAATCAAATTAATAAGAACCATATGATCATCTCAATAGATGCAGAAGAAGCATTTGACAAAATCCAACATCCATTCCTACTAAAAACTCTTGAGAGTATAGGAATAAAGGGACTATTCCTTACAATAATCAGGAGCATATATTTAAGACCTTCAGTAAGCATAATATGCAATAGAAATAAACTGTAACCTTTCCCAGTAAGATCAGGAGTGAAACAAGGTTTCCCACTATCACCATTACTATTCAATATAGTACTAGAAACGCTAGCCTCGGCAATAAGAGCCGAGAAAGAGATTCAAGGAATTAGAGTAGGAAATGAGGAAATCAAACTATCACTCTTTGCAGATGACAAGATTGTATACTTAGAGAACCCCAAAGACTCTGCTAAAAAGCTACTAGAAATAATTCAAAATTTCAGCAAAGTGGCAGGATACAAAATAAATCCACATAAATCCTTGGCATTTTTATATATCACTAACAAAATGCAACAGCAAGAGATCCAAAGAGAAATTCCATTCCAAACAAAGGTTGAGAGTATAAAGTATTTGGGAATCCATCTACCAAAGAAAAGTCAGGAATTATATGAGAAAAATTAAAAAACACTTGACACAAAAATAAAATCAGATTTAAATAATTGGAAAGACATTCAGTGCTCTTGGATAGGCCGAGCGAATATAACAAAGTTGACAATACTCCCCAAACTAATCTATTTATTTAGTGCTATACCAATCAGACTCCCAAGAAACTATTTCAATGACCTAGAAAAAATAACAACAAAATTCATATGGAAGAATAAAAGGTCGAGAATTGCAAGGGAACTAATGAAAAAAAAAAAACTCAGAGGAAGGTGGTCTAAGTGTACCTGATCTAAAGCTATACTATATAGCAGCAGTCACCAAAACCATTTGGTATTGGCTAAGAAATAGACCGGTAGATCAGTGGAACAGATTAGATACAAAGGACAAAAAAGGGTACATCTATAGCAATCTAATCTTTGACAAACCCAAAGGTACCAACATTAGGGACAAAAATTCATTATTCGGAAAAAACTGTTGGGAAAACTGGAAATTAGTATGGCAGAAATTAGATATGGATCCACACTTAACACCATATACCAAGATAAGATCAAAATGGGTCCATGATTTAGGCATAAAGCGGGAGATAATAAATAGATTAGAGGAACAGAGGATAATCTGCCTCTCAGACTTGTGGAGGAGGAAGGAATTTATGACCAGAGGAGAACTAGAGATCATTATTGATCACAAAATAGAAGATTTTTATTACATCAAACTAAAAAGTTTCTGTACAAATAATACTAATGCAAACAAGATTAGAAGGGAAGTAACAAATTGGGAAAATATTTTTAAAAACAAAGGTTCTGACAAAGGTCTCATTTCCAAAATATATAGAGAACTGACCCTAATTTATAAGAAACCGAACCATTCTCCAATTGATAAATGGTCAAAGGATATGAACAGACAATTCTCAGAGGAAGAAATTGAAACTATATCCACTCACATGAAAGAGTGTTCCAAATCACTATTGATCAGAGAAATGCAAATTAAGACAACTCTGAGATACCACTACAGACCTGTCAGATTGGCTAAGATGATAGGAACAAATAATGATAAATGTTGGAGGGGATGTGGGGAAATTGGTACACTAATGGTACACATTGCTGGTGGAGTTGCGAAAGAATCCAGCCATTCTAGAGAGCAATCTGGATTTATGCCCAACAAGTTATCAAACTGTGCATACCCTTTGACCCAGCAGCGCTACTACTGGGCTTATATCCCAAAGAAATACGAAAGAGCGGAAAGAGACATATATGTGCCAAAATGTTTGTGGCAGCTCTTTTTGTAGTAGCTAGTAATTGGAAGATGAATGGATGTCCATCAGTTGGAGAATGGTTGGGTAAATTGTGGTATATGAAGGTTATGGAATATTATTGCTTTGTAAGAAATGACCAGCAGGAGGAATATAGAGAGGCCTGGAGAGACTTAAATCAACTGATGCTGAGTGAAATGAGCAGAACCAGAAGATCACTGTACACTTCAACAACAATACTGTATGAGGATGTATTCTGATGGAAGTGGAAATCTTCAACATAAAGAAAAACCAACTCACTTCCAGTTGATCAATGATGGACAGAGGTAGCTACACCCAGAGAAGAAACACTGGGAAGTGAATGTAAATTGTTAGCACTAATATCTGTCTGCCAAGGTTACATATACCTTCGGAATCTAAAGTTTATTGTGCAACAAGAAAATGATATTCACACACATGTATTGTATCTAGACTATATTGTAACACATATAAAATGTATGGGATTGCCTGTCATCAGGGGGAGGGAATAGAGGGAGGGGGGGATAATTTGGAAAAATGAATACAAGGGATAATATTATAAAAAATATAAATAAAATAAAAAATTATAAATTAAAAAAAAAGAAAGCTGGGAAAAATATTAAATAAATAAATTAAAAAGTTAAAAATCCCTTTTTTTCTTTGGGGGTGATAGGAATAATTTTTCATTCCAATTAGTAAAACTCAACTGAATGAGAATGTGGGAAACCAGAGTGCAGAATTTAAATGGTGAGAAAGGGGGAAGAATGAGTGGGGGTCAGAGTTGGTAAACATTGATTAATCATCTACTTTGGGCCCAGCAATGGGAGGGGATACCAAGAATGGGCCAGTGCTGTCCATGGCCTGAAGGAGCTCCCGGTCTAAGGGGCTGACTCCATGCAGACAATCCCGCACAAATAAGTGATTTATTAGAAAAATGAGGAGTAATGATATTTTCTCTTGCTCTTGCTCCAAGTGAGTACCGAGAGAGAATGTAGGCAAAAGCATGCTGTCAAGGGTTCGCTTGTGCTCCGAAGGCCAGGTATCACTCTTGGTAGATCATAAACCCTGGGCTGCTGTATCTTTCCCACCTAGCATGTGTACCCCTTTGGTCATATGGTCATGTCTTCCTTCACAGACATTCGCAATGAGGAGAGACTAATGGTCCGGGGTCACGCTGTGCAAATTGCCCCCCTTGTAACTCCCAGTAATGTCAGCCATCTAAATGGAGACGAGGGAAAAAACCATTACCGGACAAGGAAAAATTACTTTGAGGCACTCAGAGCTCTGAGGAAGCGGTTTGTGACTCCACCTGTCACTTCAAGAGTGCCTCTAGTTTTGGGGACCGCATCAATTGGGCCTCTGCCGGACATCAGCACAAACAGGAAGGCCCTGCCTCAACATTCACCACCTGATCCTGTTCGGAAAGACCCTGGGGCGCTTCGGAGGAGGAAGCTCCCAGTCCTGTCCCCAGGGGGTCCCTCTGCTTGCCCTGGGCCCCAGGAGCTCTGGAGAAGGGTGGGCAGCGTGGAGGGCCCGGACTATTTCATGTCAAACCCCGAGGGATGACGTGCCCGCTCGGTGCCAGACTCACTGGCCCGTGTCTTAGTGAGCCCCAGGAGGTCACCCAGGGGCCTAACCTTATCCTTAGAATAAAGGGCACCGCATCCAACAACCAGAGCCCAGTGCTAGCACCGGCTATTCCACCCGCTGTGAAAGCCTGATTCCCACGAGGTGCACCCATTCTCATTACTGGTACCACTGCAGAGTCCCTCAGCCACTGCCCCACCTCTGCCACGGGGAGGGCGGGCTCCCCGCTGCCCCCTTCCCTTTTCCCCTCCCCACCCTGTCCAGCCCAAGTCCCAGATTCCTTTGCACCCTCGGTGATGCTCCTGTGACCCTTAGTGGCTTTCCTGTAATCCTCAGTGGCATCCAGTCATGCGCATCCCATGACCAGACGTGGCATCCTGAGACTGCATCCGTTACCGCCATCCTGTGACCCAAGGTGGCATCCTGTGACCCGAGCGGGCATCCCGTGACCCAAGGGGGCATCCTGTTACTGACATCCTGTGACCCTTAGTGGCTTTCCTGTAATCCTCAGTGCCATCCAGTGACCCGAGGTGGCATCCCGTGACCAGATGTGGCATCCTGAGACCCAAGCTGCCATCCTGTTACCACCATTCTGTGACCCAAAGTGGCATCCCGTGACCCGAGCGGGCATCCCGTGACCCAAGGTGGCATCCTGTGACCCGAGGGGGCAACCCTTGACCTGAGGCTGTTTATCAGAATAGATTCATGACCTAGATATTAAGGGAGACATTATAAGAAAAGTAAAAGAAAATACACATTGTCTATCAGCCTTATGGATAGGAGGAGAATTTTTAATTAAAAGAGACCATTGTTTTTGTGTATACCCTTTATACCAGAAAATCCACCAGTAAGTCTGTTTCTCAAGGTGATTAGGGAAAAAGGAAAAAAAACCCTACAAATTCTAAAATATATATAGGAACTTTTGATGACAAAGAACTGGAAACTAAGAGGCTGCCCTTCAAATAGCGAATGACTAAACAAATTGTAGTTTAGGTTTCTGCAGGAATACTACTGTAGTATAAGAAACACAGAGCTCGTATGGTTTTTACAAATATTTATAAATCTGCTCCATCTGTTCTCCGGATCTTGAAGGGTGGAGAGAGAAGAGAAGTTAGCAGAAATAGGGCAAAAAGAGAGGTTGAGGAGGATGAAAATAATGAGTAAAAATAAGATGGATGGAAATGAACAAATAGTCATAACTGTCAGTAAGATTGGGATGTTGATAACTATTCTGTGGTACAAAAGAGCTAGAAACTGCAGGAACCCCCATCATTTGGGGTATAGAGTTACTATGCTATAAGAAAGGATGAGCTCAATGATCTTCAAAAGGCATGTTAAGACTTGCATGAAGTAGTGGAAAGCAAAGTAAGCAGAACCAAGAGAACATTTTACACAGTAACAGCAATATGGTTTTGAGAAAGACGAAGCAACAAATAATTTCATAAACATGCAAATTAAAAGCAAGGCATATGAAAGGTACTAACAGCATATGAAGAACAGATGAAATAGAATGTATAGAATAATTTTATACTCACATATATATACACACACATATATTTAATAGTCACCTTTGGGAGGAGGAGAAAGAAAAAGAAAAGAAATTCACATGATAATTTTGTATTTGGAGGAAATAAGAAGTTGTATATAATAGATTTATTGTACTTTTATGGAAATGCCTGTTTTCTTTGTGAATTAAAAAAATTAAAAAAAATCTTTGTCAAATGTTGGTCAAATAAAAAAAAACAGCTTAGAATTTAAAATGTGACAAAAATAAATTAAACTAAAAAAGAAATATTGTGTAAGAAACTTTGAAATTAACAATTTCAAAGTACCTGGGGGGACATTTCTATGTATGGATATAGAGGGCATCTAGTTATAGAGCATAATTAGAAAATAATTTGTATCATTAATATATTAATCATTACAGTTACATTCAATTATTCATTTAGAAGAAATGCAACTTTAATTATAATTAACAACATTGCTGAGAAAATTAGTTGACTTTAGAAATCTGTTCAATATAATGACAAGAAATATAATGGCAAAGAACTGAGGATAAGGTATTCTACACACCTGCTTCCCAAGAGATGATGAACTCAGAATGCAGTAAGAGACATACATTTTTAGATGTGCCAATTAAGAATAAATTTTGATGATCGATACAAACACATATGTAATGAGGGCATTATTTTTCCAGCATTTTAAAAATTGCTTGTTGGTTTCTGATGTAGTAGGAGTGACAAATAAAGGAAAAATATGTTTAAGTGTATGGGAAGGTGAACCAAACTGAGAAAATTAGGAATGTAAATATAAAATATATCCATTTCTTTTTAAGAGAAAAATGTGGATAAATTATCTAGTTCGTTTATACTGAACAAGGGACATATAATACATTCTTAACAAGTTATTATCCATGCTGATACTTAGCCATTTAATGGAGAAAACCTACTTTCTGCCAAAGGAAAACGTTTGAAAGTGTGTAAATCCACTTTTTTTGTTACACGGAAAGAATTGGATTCCGAAGGTATAAGTACCCTGGGTAGATAGACAGTAGTGCTAACAATTTAGATTCACTTCCCACTGTTCTTTCTGTGGGTGTACTTGTTTCTGTCCATCATTGATCAGCTGAAAGTGAGTTGGATCTTCTTTATGTTGAAGATCTCCACTTCCATGAGAATACCTCTTCATACAGCATTGTTGTTGAAGTGTACAGCGATCTTCTGGTTCTGCGCATTTCACTCAGCATCACTTGATGTAAGTCTCTCCAAGCCTCTCTGGTCATCCTGCTGGTCATTTCTTACAGAGCAATAATTTTCCATAAGCTTCATATACCATAATTTCCCCAACCATTCTCCAATTGATGGACATCCATTCATCTTCTAGTTTCTAGCCACTACAAAAAGAAATGCTACAAACATTTTGGTACTTACAGGTCCCTTTCCCCTCCTCAGTATTCCTTTGGGATGTAAGCCCAGGAGTAGCACTGCTGGATCAAAGGGTATGCACAGTTTGATGACTTATGGGGAATAGTTCCAGATTGCTCTCCAGAATGGCCGGATTCTTTCACAGCTCCACCAACAATGCATCAGTGTCTCAGTTTTCCCACATCCCCTCCAGCATTCCTCATTGTTTGTTCCTGTCATCTCAGCCAACCTGGCAGGGGTGTAGTGGTATCTCAGAGTTGTCTTAATTTGCATTTCTCTGATCAGTAGTGATTTGGAATACTCTTTCATATGAGTGGATATAGTTTCAATTTCATCATCTGAGAATTGTCTGTTCATATCCTTTAACCATTTATCCATTGGAGAATGGTTTGATTTCTTATAAATTAGCGTCAGTTCTCTATATAATTTGGAAATGAGGCCTTTGTCAGAACCTTTAACTGTAAAAATATTTTCCCAATTTGTTACTTCCCTTCTGATCTTGTTTGCATTAGTTTTGTTTGTACAGGAACTTTTTAGTTTGGTGTAATCCAAATCTTCTATTTTGTGATCAATAACGATCTCCAGTTCTCCTCTGGTCATAAATTCCTTCCTCCTCCACAGGTCTGAGAGGTAGACTATTCTCTGTTCTTCTAATCTATTTATGATCTCATTCTTTATGCCTAAAGCATGGACCCATTTTGATCTCATCTTGGTATAGGGTGTTAAGTGTGGATCCATATCTAATTTCTGCCATACCAATTTCCAGTTTTCCCAACAGTTTTTTTCAAATAATGAATTTTTATCCCAAATGTTGGGGTCTTTGAGGTTGTCAAACAGTAGATTGCTATAGTTGTTCCCTTTTTTGTCCTTTGTAGCTTATCTGTTCCACTGATCGACTGGTCTATTTCTGAGCCAATACCAAATGGTTTTGGTGACTGCTGCTATATAATATAGCTTGAGGTCAGGTACACCTAGGCCAACTTCATCTGCCTTTTTTTTTTTTTTCTTTAATTCCCTTGAAATTGTCGACCAAAATGTATTCTTCCATATGAATTTTGTTATTTTTTCTAGATCATTAAAATAGTTTCTTGGGAGTCTGATTGGTATAGCACTAAATAAATAGATTAGTTTGGGGACTCTTGTCACCTTTATTATAATCGTTCGGCCTATCCAAGAGCCCTTAATATGCAATAACATGCAATAGCAAGTTGTGTAGGTGGTCCCACGTGCGCAGTATATACTTAGCTCATGTCCAGTGTTTTCACATAAGGGTATAAGGGTTTAAAAAGGGGGAAGTCTTTGAAATAATTGGACTCCATTTTTCCACCATCCTCAGGAGTCCCGCCTCATCACTTCTCCACCAGGAAAGGATGTTTTAATCACCCTGGTATGGGGTCTCTAGAAAGCAGGACATAACAAAGGAACCCACCATTTCTCAAGAAAAATGATTGCACTTCAGCTAACCGTACAGATTACAAAATTTGTCCTCATATCAACTTGTCCCTTATAGCTTCTATCCATTGTTTATGATCCTGCCTTCTCAGGCCAAACAGAAGAAGTCGAATCCATTTTCCTTTTAACAGCATTTGAAATATTGAGCAGTTATTTTGATACACATGTCAACAGCCTGGTCTTTTCCAGGTCAAATATTGGCAGTTCCTTCAGGCTTCTCCATCCTGAGGGCTTTCTTCTGGAAATTCTCAAGCTGCTCAGTAACCTCCTCCATGGTGGCACTAAGAACTAAATAACTGTATAGACACAGTCTGATCAAGTCCCAGGACAGAAAAATCTCCTTATTCTGAGAAGCTAATCCAATTTTAATACAGAAGTGTAATATTCTCTCTAAAAGGTAATGTTCTCTGTTGAGGTTTTCTTGGG